>NW_026778941.1:0-300000 GCF_030144855.1 Hypanus sabinus
GGGTCTGAAAGAGGTGGCTGAAAGGGTTCTGGGTCTGAAAGAGGCTGAAAGGGTTCTGGGTCTGAAAGAGGCTGAAAGGGTTCTGGTTCTGAAAGAGGCTGAAAGGGTTCTGGGTCTGAAAGAGGTGGCTGAAAGGGTTCTGGGTCTGAAAGAGGCTGAAAGGGTTCTGGGTCTGAAAGAGGCTGAAAGGGTTCTGGGTCTGAAAGAGGCTGAAAGGGTTCTGGGTCTGAAAGAGACTGAAAGGGTTCTGGGTCTGAAAGAGGTGGCTGAAAGGGTTCTGGTTCTGAAAGAGGCTGAAAGGGTTCTGGGTCTGAAAGAGGTGGCTGAAAGGGTTCTGGGTCTGAAAGAGGCTGAAAGGGTTCTGGGTCTGAAAGAGGCTGAAAGGGTTCTGGGTCTGAAAGAGGCTGAAAGGGTTCTGGGTCTGAAAGAGGTGGCTGAAAGGGTTCTGGGTCTGAAAGAGGCTGAAAGGGTTCTGGGTCTGAAAGAGGCTGAAAGGGTTCTGGGTCTGAAAGAGGCGGCTGAAAGGGTTCTGGGTCTGAAAGAGGCTGAAAGGGTTATGGGTCTGAAAGAGGCTGAAAGGGTTCCGGTTCTGAAAGAGGCTGAAAGGGTTCCGGTTCTGAAAGAGGCTGAAAGGGTTCTGGTTCTGAAAGAGGCTGAAAGGGTTCTGGTTCTGAAAGAGGCTGAAAGGGTTCTGGGTCTGAAAGAGGCTGAAAGGGTTCTGGTTCTGAAAGAGGTGGCTGAAAGGGTTCCGGTTCTGAAAGAGGCTGAAAGGGTTCCGGTTCTGAAAGAGGCTGAAAGGGTTCCGGTTCTGAAAGAGGCTGAAAGGGTTCTGGTTCTGAAAGAGGCTGAAAGGGTTCTGGTTCTGAAAGAGGCTGAAAGGGTTCTGGGTCTGAAAGAGGCTGAAAGGGTTCTGGGTCTGAAAGAGGTGGCTGAAAGGGTTCTGGGTCTGACAGAGGCTGAAAGGGTTCCGGTTCTGAAAGAGGCTGAAAGGGTTCCGGTTCTGAAAGAGGCTGAAAGGGTTCTGGTTCTGAAAGAGGCTGAAAGGGTTCTGGTTCTGAAAGAGGCTGAAAGGGTTCCGGTTCTGAAAGAGGCTGAAAGGGTTCTGGGTCTGAAAGAGGCTGAAAGGGTTCTGGTTCTGAAAGAGGCTGAAAGGGTTCTGGTTCTGAAAGAGGTGGCTGAAAGGGTTCCGGTTCTGAAAGAGGCTCAAAGGGTTCCGGTTCTGAAAGAGGCTGAAAGGGTTCCGGTACTGAAAGAGGCTGAAAGGGTTCCGGTTCTGAAAGAGGCTGAAAGGGTTCCGGTTCTGAAAGAGGCTGAAAGGGTTCTGGGTCTGAAAGAGGCTGAAAGGGTTCTGGGTCTGAAAGAGGCTGAAAGGGTTCTGGTTCTGAAAGAGGCTGAAAGGGTTCTGGTTCTGAAAGAGGCTGAAAGGGTTCTGGTTCTGAAAGAGGCTGAAAGGGTTCTGGTTCTGAAAAAGGCTGAAAGGGTTCTGGTTCTGAAAGAGGTGGCTGAAAGGGTTCTGGTTCTGAAAGAGGCTGAAAGGGTTCTGGTTCTGAAAGAGGCTGAAAGGGTTCTGGTTCTGAAAGAGGCTGAAAGGGTTCTGGTTCTGAAAGAGGCTGAAAGGGTTCTGGGTCTGAAAGAGGCTGAAAGGGTTCTGGTTCTGAAAGAGGCTGAAAGGGTTCTGGTTCTGAAAGAGGCTGAAAGGGTTCTGGTTCTGAAAGAGGCTGAAAGGGTTCTGGGTCTGAAAGAGGCTGAAAGGGTTCTGGTTCTGAAAGAGGCTGAAAGGGTTCTGGTTCTGAAAGAGGCTGAAAGGGTTCTGGTTCTGAAAGAGGCTGAAAGGGTTCTGGTTCTGAAAGAGGCTGAAAGGGTTCTGGTTCTGAAAGAGGCTGAAAGGGTTCTGGTTCTGAAAGAGGCTGGAAGGGTTCTGGTTCTGAAAGAGGCTGAAAGGGTTCTGTGTCTGAAAGAGATGGCTGAAAGGGTTCTGGTTCTGAAAGAGGCGGCTGAAAGGGTTCTGGTTCTGACAGAGGCTGAAAGGGTTCTGGTTCTGAAAGAGGCTGAAAGGGTTCTGGTTCTGAAAGAGGCTGAAAGGGTTCTGGGTCTGAAAGAGGTGGCTGAAAGGGTTCTGGGTCTGAAAGAGGCTGAAAGCGTTCTGGGTCTGAAAGAGGCTGAAAGGGTTCTGGTTCTGAAAGAGGCTGAAAGGGTTCTGGGTCTGAAAGAGGTGGCTGAAAGGGTTCTGGGTCTGAAAGAGGCTGAAAGGGTTCTGGGTCTGAAAGAGTCTGAAAGGGTTCTGGGTCTGAAAGAGGCTGAAAGGGTTCTGGGTCTGAAAGAGGCTGAAAGGGTTCTGGGTCTGAAAGAGACTGAAAGGGTACTGGGTCTGAAAGAGGTGGCTGAAAGGGTTCTGGGTCTGAAAGAGGCTGAAAGGGTTCTGGTTCTGAAAGAGGTGGCTGAAAGGGTTCCGGTTCTGAAAGAGGCTGAAAGAGTTCTGGGTCTGAAAGAGGTGGCTGAAAGGGTTCTGGGTCTGACAGAGGCTGAAAGGGTTCCGGTTCTGAAAGAGGCTGAAAGGGTTCCGGTTCTGAAAGAGGCTGAAAGGGTTCTGGTTCTGAAAGAGGCTGAAAGGGTTCTGGTTCTGAAAGAGGCTGAAAGGGTTCTGGGTCTGAAAGAGGCTGAAAGGGTTCTGGTTCTGAAAGAGGCTGAAAGGGTTCTGGTTCTGAAAGAGGTGGCTGAAAGGGTTCCGGTTCTGAAAGAGGCTGAAAGGGTTCCGGTTCTGAAAGAGGCTGAAAGGGTTCCGGTACTGAAAGAGGCTGAAAGGGTTCCGGTTCTGAAAGAGGCTGAAAGGGTTCCGGTTCTGAAAGAGGCTGAAAGGGTTCTGGGTCTGAAAGAGGCTGAAAGGGTTCTGGGTCTGAAAGAGGCTGAAAGGGTTCTGGTTCTGAAAGAGGCTGAAAGGGTTCTGGTTCTGAAAGAGGCTGAAAGGGTTCTGGTTCTGAAAGAGGCTGAAAGGGTTCTGGTTCTGAAAAAGGCTGAAAGGGTTCTGGTTCTGAAAGAGGTGGCTGAAAGGGTTCTGGTTCTGAAAGAGGCTGAAAGGGTTCTGGTTCTGAAAGAGGCTGAAAGGGTTCTGGTTCTGAAAGAGGCTGAAAGGGTTCTGGTTCTGAAAGAGGCTGAAAGGGTTCTGGGTCTGAAAGAGGCTGAAAGGGTTCTGGTTCTGAAAGAGGCTGAAAGGGTTCTGGTTCTGAAAGAGGCTGAAAGGGTTCTGGTTCTGAAAGAGGCTGAAAGGGTTCTGGGTCTGAAAGAGGCTGAAAGGGTTCTGGTTCTGAAAGAGGCTGAAAGGGTTCTGGTTCTGAAAGAGGCTGAAAGGGTTCTGGTTCTGAAAGAGGCTGAAAGGGTTCTGGTTCTGAAAGAGGCTGAAAGGGTTCTGGTTCTGAAAGAGGCTGGAAGGGTTCTGGTTCTGAAAGAGGCTGAAAGGGTTCTGGGTCTGAAAGAGGTGGCTGAAAGGGTTCTGGTTCTGAAAGAGGCGGCTGAAAGGGTTCTGGTTCTGACAGAGGCTGAAAGGGTTCTGGTTCTGAAAGAGGCTGAAAGGGTTCTGGGTCTGAAAGAGGTGGCTGAAAGGGTTCTGGGTCTGAAAGAGGCTGAAAGGGTTCTGGGTCTGAAAGAGGCTGAAAGGGTTCTGGGTCTGAAAGAGGCTGAAAGGGTTCTGGGTCTGAAAGAGGCTGAAAGGGTTCTGGGTCTGAAAGAGACTGAAAGGGTACTGGGTCTGAAAGAGGTGGCTGAAAGGGTTCTGGGTCTGAAAGAGGCTGAAAGGGTTCTGGGTCTGAAAGAGGCTGAAAGGGTTCTGGGTCTGAAAGAGGCGGCTGAAAGGGTTCTGGGTCTGAAAGAGGCTGAAAGGGTTCTGGTTCTGAAAGAGGCTGAAAGGGTTCTGGGTCTGATAGAGGCTGAAAGTGGTTCTGGGTCTGAAAGAGGCTGAAAGGGTTCTGGGTCTGAAAGAGGCTGAAAGGGTTCTGGTTCTGAAAGAGGTGGCTGAAAGGGTTCCGGTTCTGAAAGAGGCTGAAAGGGTTCTGGGTCTGAAAGAGGTGGCTGAAAGGGTTCTGGGTCTGAAAGAGGCTGAAAGGGTTCCGGTTCTGAAAGAGGCTGAAAGGGTTCAGGTTCTGAAAGAAGCTGAAAGGGTTCTGGGTCTGAAAGAGGCTGAAAGGGTTCTGGTTCTGAAAGAGGCTGAAAGGGTTCTGGTTCTGAAAGAGGTGGCTGAAAGGGTTCTGGTTCTGAAAGAGGCGGCTGAAAGGGTTCTGGTTCTGACAGAGGCTGAAAGGGTTCTGGTTCTGAAAGAGGCTGAAAGGGTTCTGGTTCTGAAAGAGGCTGAAAGGGTTCTGGGTCTGAAAGAGGTGGCTGAAAGGGTTCTGGGTCTGAAAGAGGCTGAAAGCGTTCTGGGTCTGAAAGAGGCTGAAAGGGTTCTGGTTCTGAAAGAGGCTGAAAGGGTTCTGGGTCTGAAAGAGGTGGCTGAAAGGGTTCTGGGTCTGAAAGAGGCTGAAAGGGTTCTGGGTCTGAAAGAGGCTGAAAGGGTTCTGGGTCTGAAAGAGGCTGAAAGGGTTCTGGGTCTGAAAGAGGCTGAAAGGGTTCTGGGTCTGAAAGAGACTGAAAGGGTACTGGGTCTGAAAGAGGTGGCTGAAAGGGTTCTGGGTCTGAAAGAGGCTGAAAGGGTTCTGGGTCTGAAAGAGGCTGAAAGGGTTCTGGGTCTGAAAGAGGCGGCTGAAAGGGTTCTGGGTCTGAAAGAGGCTGAAAGGGTTCTGGTTCTGAAAGAGGCTGAAAGGGTTCTGGGTCTGATAGAGGCTGAAAGTGGTTCTGGGTCTGAAAGAGGCTGAAAGGGTTCTGGGTCTGAAAGAGGCTGAAAGGGTTCTGGTTCTGAAAGAGGTGGCTGAAAGGGTTCCGGTTCTGAAAGAGGCTGAAAGGGTTCTGGGTCTGAAAGAGGTGGCTGAAAGGGTTCTGGGTCTGAAAGAGGCTGAAAGGGTTCCGGTTCTGAAAGAGGCTGAAAGGGTTCAGGTTCTGAAAGAAGCTGAAAGGGTTCTGGGTCTGAAAGAGGCTGAAAGGGTTCTGGTTCTGAAAGAGGCTGAAAGGGTTCTGGTTCTGAAAGAGGTGGCTGAAAGGGTTCTGGGTCTGAAAGAGGCTGAAAGGGTTCCGGTTCTGAAAGAGGCTGAAAGGGTTCCGGTTCTGAAAGAGGCTGAAAGGGTTCTGGGTCTGAAAGAGGCTGAAAGGGTTCCGGTTCTGAAAGAGGCTGAAAGGGTTCCGGTTCTGAAAGAGGCTGAAAGGGTTCCGGTTCTGAAAGAGGCTGAAAGGGTTCTGGTTCTGAAAGAGGCTGAAAGGGTTCTGGTTCTGAAAGAGGCTGAAAGGGTTCTGGTTCTGAAAGAGGCTGAAAGGGTTCTGGTTCTGAAAGAGGCTGAAAGGGTTCTGGTTCAGAAAGAGGCTGAAAGGGTTCTGGTTCAGAAAGAGGCTGAAAGGGTTCTGGTTCTGAAAGAGGCTGAAAGGGTTCTGGTTCTGAAAGAGGCTGAAAGGGTTCTGGTTCTGAAAGAGGCTGAAAGGGTTCTGGTTCTGAAAGAGGCTGAAAGGGTTCTGGGTCTGAAAGAGGCTGAAAGGGTTCTGGTTCTGAAAGAGGTGGCTGAAAGGGTTCCGGTTCTGAAAGAGGCTGAAAGGGTTCTGGGTCTGAAAGAGGCTGAAAGGGTTCCGGTTCTGAAAGAGGCTGAAAGGGTTCCGGTTCTGAAAGAGGCTGAAAGGGTTCTGGTTCTGAAAGAGGCTGAAAGGGTTCTGGTTCTGAAAGAGGCTGAAAGGGTTCTGGTTCTGAAAGAGGCTGAAAGGGTTCTGGTTCTGAAAGAGGCTGAAAGGGTTCTGGTTCTGAAAGAGGCTGAAAGGGTTCTGGTTCTGAAAGAGGCTGAAAGGGTTCTGGTTCTGAAAGAGGCTGAAAGGGTTCTGGTTCTGAAATAGGCTGAAAGGGTTCTGGTTCTGAAAGAGGTGGCTGAAAGGGTTCTGGGTCTGAAAGAGGCTGAATGGGTTCTGGTTCTGAAAGAGGTGGCTGAAAGGGTTCTGGTTCTGAAAGAGGCTGAAAGGGTTCTGGTTCTGAAAGAGGCTGAAAGGGTTCTGGTTCTGAAAGAGGCTGAAAGGGTTCTGGTTCTGAAAGAGGCTGAAAGGGTTCTGGTTCTGAAAGAGGTGGCTGAAAGGGTTCTGGTTCTGAAAGAGGCTGAAAGGGTTCTGGTTCTGAAAGAGGCTGAAAGGGTTCTGGTTCTGAAAGAGGCTGAAAGGGTTCTGGTTCTGAAAGAGGCTGAAAGGGTTCTGGGTCTGAAAGAGGCTGAAAGGGTTCTGGGTCTGAAAGAGGCTGAAAGGGTTCTGGTTCTGAAAGAGGCTGAAAGGGTTCTGGTTCTGAAAGAGGCTGAAAGGGTTCTGGTTCTGAAAGAGGCTGAAAGGGTTCTGGTTCTGAAAGAGGCTGAAATGGTTCTGGTTCTGAAAGAGGCTGAAAGGGTTCTGGTTCTGAAAGAGGCTGAAAGGGTTCTGGTTCTGAAAGAGGCTGAAAGGGTTCCGGTTCTGAAAGAGGCTGAAAGGGTTCTGGTTCTGAAAGAGGCTGAAAGGGTTCTGGGTCTGAAAGAGGCTGAAAGGGTTCTGGTTCTGAAAGAGGCTGAAAGGGTTCCGGTTCTGAAAGAGGCTGAAAGGGTTCTGGTTCTGAAAGAGGCTAAAAGGGTTCCGGTTCTGAAAGAGGCTGAAAGGGTTCCGGTTCTGAAAGAGGCTGAAAGGGTTCTGGGTCTGAAAGAGGCTGAAAGGGTTCCGGGTCTGAAAGAGGCTGAAAGGGTTCTGGGTCTGAAAGAGGCTGAAAGGATTCTGGTTCTGAAAGAGGCTGAAAGGGTTCTGGTTCTGAAAGAGGCTGAAAGGGTTCCGGTTCTGAAAGAGGTGGCTGAAAGGGTTCTGGGTCTGAAAGAGGCTGAAAGGGTTCCGGTTCTGAAAGAGGCTGAAAGGGTTCTGGTTCTGAAAGAGGCTGAAAGGGTTCTGGTTCTGAAAGAGGCTGAAAGGGTTCTGGTTCTGAAAGAGGCTGAAAGGGTTCTGGTTCTGAAAGAGGCTGAAAGGGTTCTGGTTCTGAAAGAGGCTGAAAGGGTTCTGGGTCTGAAAGAGGCTGAAAGGGTTCTGGTTCTGAAAGAGGCTGAAAGGGTTCTGGTTCTGAAAGAGGCTGAAAGGGTTCTGGTTCTGAAAGAGGCTGAAAGGGTTCTGGGTCTGAAAGAGGCTGAAAGGGTTCCGGGTCTGAAAGAGGCTGAAAGGGTTCTGGGTCTGAAAGAGGCTGAAAGGATTCTGGTTCTGAAAGAGGCTGAAAGGGTTCTGGTTCTGAAAGAGGCTGAAAGGGTTCCGGTTCTGAAAGAGGTGGCTGAAAGGGTTCTGGGTCTGAAAGAGGCTGAAAGGGTTCCGGTTCTGAAAGAGGCTGAAAGGGTTCTGGTTCTGAAAGAGGCTGAAAGGGTTCTGGTTCTGAAAGAGGCTGAAAGGGTTCTGGTTCTGAAAGAGGCTGAAAGGGTTCTGGTTCTGAAAGAGGCTGAAAGGGTTCTGGTTCTGAAAGAGGCTGAAAGGGTTCTGGGTCTGAAAGAGGCTGAAAGGGTTCTGGTTCTGAAAGAGGCTGAAAGGGTTCTGGTTCTGAAAGAGGCTGAAAGGGTTCTGGTTCTGAAAGAGGCTGAAAGGGTTCTGGGTCTGAAAGAGGCTGAAAGGTTTCTGGGTCTGAAAGAGGCTGAAAGGGTTCCGGTTCTGAAAGAGGCTGAAAGGGTTCTGGGTCTGAAAGAGGTGGCTGAAAGGGTTCTGGTTCTGAAAGAGGCTGAAAGGGTTCTGGTTCTGAAAGAGGCTGAAAGGGTTCTGGGTCTGAAAGAGGTGGCTGAAAGGGTTCTGGTTCTGAAAGAGGCTGAAAGGGTTCCGGTTCTGAAAGAGGCTGAAAGGGTTCCGGTTCTGAAAGAGGCTGAAAGGGTTCTGGTTCTGAAAGAGGCTGAAAGGGTTCTGGTTCTGAAAGAGGCTGAAAGGGTTCTGGTTCTGAAAGAGGCTGAAAGGGTTCCGGTTCTGAAAGAGGCTGAAAGGGTTCCGGTTCTGAAAGAGGCTGAAAGGGTTCCGGTTCTGAAAGAGGCTGAAAGGGTTCTGGTTCTGAAAGAGGCTGAAAGGGTTCTGGTTCTGAAAGAGGCTGAAAGGGTTCAGGTTCTGAAAGAGGCTGAAAGGGTTCCGGTTCTGAAAGAGGCTGAAAGGGTTCTGGTTCTGAAAGAGGCTGAAAGGGTTCTGGTTCTGAAAGAGGCTGAAAGGGTTCTGGGTCTGAAAGAGTCTGAAAGGGTTCTGGTTCTGAAAGAGGCTGAAAGGGTTCTGGTTCTGAAAGAGGCTGAAAGGGTTCTGGTTCTGAAAGAGGCTGAAAGGGTTCTGGGTCTGAAAGAGGCTGAAAGGGTTCTGGGTCTGAAAGTGGCTGAAAGGGTTCTGGGTCTGAAAGAGGCTGAAAGGGTTCTGGTTCTGAAAGAGGCTGAAAGGGTTCTGGTTCTGAAAGAGGTGGCTGAAAGGGTTCTGGGTCTGAAAGAGGCTGAAAGGGTTCTGGTTCTGAAAGAGGCTGAAAGGGTTCTGGTTCTGAAAGAGGCTGAAAGGGTTCCGGTTCTGAAAGAGGCTGAAAGGGTTCTGGTTCTGAAAGAGGCTGAAACGGTTCTGGGTCTGAAAGAGGCTGAAAGGGTTCTGGGTCTGAAAGAGGCTGAAAGGGTTCTGGTTCTGAAAGAGGCTGAAAGGGTTCTGGTTCTGAAAGAGGCTGAAAGGGTTCTGGTTCTGAAAGAGGCTGAAAGGGTTCTGGTTCTGAAAGAGGTGGCTGAAAGGGTTCTGGTTCTGAAAGAGGCTGAAAGGGTTCTGGTTCTGAAAGAGGCTGAAAGGGTTCTGGTTCTGAAAGAGGCTGAAAGGGTTCTGGTTCTGAAAGAGGCTGAAAGGGTTCTGGTTCTGAAAGAGGTGGCTGAAAGGGTTCTGGTTCTGAAAGAGGCTGAAAGCGTTCTGGTTCTGAAAGAGGCTGAAAGGGTTCTGGTTCTGAAAGAGGCTGAAAGGGTTCCGGTTCTGATAGAGGCTGAAAGGGTTCCGGTTCTGAAAGAGGCTGAAAGGGTTCTGGTTCTGAAAGAGGCTGAAAGGGTTCTGGTTCTGAAAGAGGCTGAAAGGGTTCTGGTTCTGAAAGAGGCTGAAAGGGTTCTGGTTCTGAAAGAGGCTGAAAGGGTTCTGGATCTGAAAGAGGCTGAAAGGGTTCCGGTTCTGAAAGAGGCTGAAAGGGTTCTGGTTCTGAAAGAGGTGGCTGAAAGGGTTCTGGTTCTGAAAGAGGTGGCTGAAAGGGTTCTGGTTCTGGAAGAGGCTGAAAGGGTTCTGGTTCTGAAAGAGGCTGACAGGGTTCCGGTTCTGAAAGAGGTGGCTGAAAGGGTTCTGGTTCTGAAAGAGGCTGAAAGGGTTCTGGTTCTGAAAGAGGCTGAAAGGGTTCCGGTTCTGAAAGAGGTGGCTGAAAGGGTTCTGGTTCTGAAAGAGGTGGCTGAAAGGGTTCTGGTTCTGAAAGAGGCTGAAAGGGTTCTGGTTCTGAAAGAGGTGGCTGAAAGGGTTCTGGTTCTGAAAGAGGCTGAAAGGGTTCTGGTTCTGAAAGAGGCTGAAAGGGTTCTGGTTCTGAAAGAGGTGGCTGAAAGGGTTCTGGTTCTGAAAGAGGCTGAAAGGGTTCTGGTTCTGAAAGAGGCTGAAAGGGTTCTGGTTCTGAAAGAGGCTGAAAGGGTTCCGGTTCTGAAAGAGGCTGAAAGGGTTCCGGTTCTGAAAGAGGTGGCTGAAAGGGTTCTGGTTCTGAAAGAGGTGGCTGAAAGGGTTCTGGTTTTGAAAGAGGCTGAAAGGGTTCTGGTTCTGAAAGAGGCTGAAAGGGTTCCGGTTCTGAAAGAGGCTGAAAGGGTTCCGGTTCTGAAAGAGACTGAAAGGGTTCTGGTTCTGAAAGAGGCTGAAAGGGTTCTGGTTCTGAAAGAGGCTGAAAGGGTTCTGGTTCTGAAAGAGGCTGAAAGGGTTCTGGGTCTGAAAGAGGCTGAAAGGGATCTGGGTCTGAAAGAGGCTGAAAGGGTTCTGGGTCTGAAAGAGGGTGAAAGGGTTCTGGGTCTGAAAGAGGCTGAAAGGGTTCTGGTTCTGAAAGAGGCTGAAAGGGTTCAGGTTCTGAAAGAGGCTGAAAGGGTTCTGGGTCTGAAAGAGGCTGAAAGGGATCTGGTTCTGAAAGAGGCTGAAAGGGTTCTGGTTCTGAAAGAGGCTGAAAGGGTTCTGGTTCTGAAAGAGGCTGAAAGGGTTCTGGTTCTGAAAGAGGCTGAAAGGGTTCTGGTTCTGAAAGAGGTGGCTGAAAGGGTTCTGGTTCTGAAAGAGGCTGAAAGGGTTCTGGTTCTGAAAGAGGCTGAAAGGGTTCTGGTTCTGAAAGAGGCTGAAAGGGTTCTGGTTCTGAAAGAGGCTGAAAGGGTTCCGGTTCTGAAAGAGGCTGAAAGGGTTCCGGTTCTGAAAGAGGCTGAAAGGGTTCTGGTTCTGAAAGAGGCTGAAAGGGTTCTGGGTCTGAAAGAGGCTGAAAGGGTTCTGGGTCTGAAAGAGGCTGAAAGGGTTCTGGTTCTGAAAGAGGTGGCTGAAAGGGTTCTGGTTCTGAAAGAGGTGGCTGAAAGGGTTCTGGTTCTGGAAGAGGCTGAAAGGGTTCTGGTTCTGAAAGAGGCTGAAAGGGTTCTGGTTCTGAAAGAGGCTGAAAGGGTTCTGGGTCTGAAAGAGGCTGAAAGGGTTCCGGTTCTGATAGAGGCTGAAAGGGTTCTGGTTCTGAAAGAGGCTGAAAGGGTTCTGGTTCTGAAAGAGGCTGAAAGGGTTCTGGTTCTGAAAGAGGCTGAAAGGGTTCTGGGTCTGAAAGAGGCTGAAAGGTTTCTGGGTCTGAAAGAGGCTGAAAGGGTTCCGGTTCTGAAAGAGGCTGAAAGGGTTCTGGGTCTGAAAGAGGTGGCTGAAAGGGTTCTGGTTCTGAAAGAGGCTGAAAGGGTTCTGGTTCTGAAAGAGGCTGAAAGGGTTCTGGGTCTGAAAGAGGTGGCTGAAAGGGTTCTGGTTCTGAAAGAGGCTGAAAGGGTTCCGGTTCTGAAAGAGGCTGAAAGGGTTCCGGTTCTGAAAGAGGCTGAAAGGGTTCTGGTTCTGAAAGAGGCTGAAAGGGTTCTGGTTCTGAAAGAGGCTGAAAGGGTTCTGGTTCTGAAAGAGGCTGAAAGGGTTCCGGTTCTGAAAGAGGCTGAAAGGGTTCCGGTTCTGAAAGAGGCTGAAAGGGTTCCGGTTCTGAAAGAGGCTGAAAGGGTTCTGGTTCTGAAAGAGGCTGAAAGGGTTCTGGTTCTGAAAGAGGCTGAAAGGGTTCAGGTTCTGAAAGAGGCTGAAAGGGTTCCGGTTCTGAAAGAGGCTGAAAGGGTTCTGGTTCTGAAAGAGGCTGAAAGGGTTCTGGTTCTGAAAGAGGCTGAAAGGGTTCTGGGTCTGAAAGAGTCTGAAAGGGTTCTGGTTCTGAAAGAGGCTGAAAGGGTTCTGGTTCTGAAAGAGGCTGAAAGGGTTCTGGTTCTGAAAGAGGCTGAAAGGGTTCTGGGTCTGAAAGAGGCTGAAAGGGTTCTGGGTCTGAAAGTGGCTGAAAGGGTTCTGGGTCTGAAAGAGGCTGAAAGGGTTCTGGTTCTGAAAGAGGCTGAAAGGGTTCTGGTTCTGAAAGAGGTGGCTGAAAGGGTTCTGGGTCTGAAAGAGGCTGAAAGGGTTCTGGTTCTGAAAGAGGCTGAAAGGGTTCTGGTTCTGAAAGAGGCTGAAAGGGTTCCGGTTCTGAAAGAGGCTGAAAGGGTTCTGGTTCTGAAAGAGGCTGAAACGGTTCTGGGTCTGAAAGAGGCTGAAAGGGTTCTGGGTCTGAAAGAGGCTGAAAGGGTTCTGGTTCTGAAAGAGGCTGAAAGGGTTCTGGTTCTGAAAGAGGCTGAAAGGGTTCTGGTTCTGAAAGAGGCTGAAAGGGTTCTGGTTCTGAAAGAGGTGGCTGAAAGGGTTCTGGTTCTGAAAGAGGCTGAAAGGGTTCTGGTTCTGAAAGAGGCTGAAAGGGTTCTGGTTCTGAAAGAGGCTGAAAGGGTTCTGGTTCTGAAAGAGGCTGAAAGGGTTCTGGTTCTGAAAGAGGTGGCTGAAAGGGTTCTGGTTCTGAAAGAGGCTGAAAGCGTTCTGGTTCTGAAAGAGGCTGAAAGGGTTCTGGTTCTGAAAGAGGCTGAAAGGGTTCCGGTTCTGATAGAGGCTGAAAGGGTTCCGGTTCTGAAAGAGGCTGAAAGGGTTCTGGTTCTGAAAGAGGCTGAAAGGGTTCTGGTTCTGAAAGAGGCTGAAAGGGTTCTGGTTCTGAAAGAGGCTGAAAGGGTTCTGGTTCTGAAAGAGGCTGAAAGGGTTCTGGATCTGAAAGAGGCTGAAAGGGTTCCGGTTCTGAAAGAGGCTGAAAGGGTTCTGGTTCTGAAAGAGGTGGCTGAAAGGGTTCTGGTTCTGAAAGAGGTGGCTGAAAGGGTTCTGGTTCTGGAAGAGGCTGAAAGGGTTCTGGTTCTGAAAGAGGCTGACAGGGTTCCGGTTCTGAAAGAGGTGGCTGAAAGGGTTCTGGTTCTGAAAGAGGCTGAAAGGGTTCTGGTTCTGAAAGAGGCTGAAAGGGTTCCGGTTCTGAAAGAGGTGGCTGAAAGGGTTCTGGTTCTGAAAGAGGTGGCTGAAAGGGTTCTGGTTCTGAAAGAGGCTGAAAGGGTTCTGGTTCTGAAAGAGGTGGCTGAAAGGGTTCTGGTTCTGAAAGAGGCTGAAAGGGTTCTGGTTCTGAAAGAGGCTGAAAGGGTTCTGGTTCTGAAAGAGGTGGCTGAAAGGGTTCTGGTTCTGAAAGAGGCTGAAAGGGTTCTGGTTCTGAAAGAGGCTGAAAGGGTTCTGGTTCTGAAAGAGGCTGAAAGGGTTCCGGTTCTGAAAGAGGCTGAAAGGGTTCCGGTTCTGAAAGAGGTGGCTGAAAGGGTTCTGGTTCTGAAAGAGGTGGCTGAAAGGGTTCTGGTTCTGAAAGAGGCTGAAAGGGTTCTGGTTCTGAAAGAGGCTGAAAGGGTTCCGGTTCTGAAAGAGGCTGAAAGGGTTCCGGTTCTGAAAGAGACTGAAAGGGTTCTGGTTCTGAAAGAGGCTGAAAGGGTTCTGGTTCTGAAAGAGGCTGAAAGGGTTCTGGTTCTGAAAGAGGCTGAAAGGGTTCTGGGTCTGAAAGAGGCTGAAAGGGATCTGGGTCTGAAAGAGGCTGAAAGGGTTCTGGGTCTGAAAGAGGGTGAAAGGGTTCTGGGTCTGAAAGAGGCTGAAAGGGTTCTGGTTCTGAAAGAGGCTGAAAGGGTTCAGGTTCTGAAAGAGGCTGAAAGGGTTCTGGGTCTGAAAGAGGCTGAAAGGGATCTGGTTCTGAAAGAGGCTGAAAGGGTTCTGGTTCTGAAAGAGGCTGAAAGGGTTCTGGTTCTGAAAGAGGCTGAAAGGGTTCTGGTTCTGAAAGAGGCTGAAAGGGTTCTGGTTCTGAAAGAGGTGGCTGAAAGGGTTCTGGTTCTGAAAGAGGCTGAAAGGGTTCTGGTTCTGAAAGAGGCTGAAAGGGTTCTGGTTCTGAAAGAGGCTGAAAGGGTTCTGGTTCTGAAAGAGGCTGAAAGGGTTCCGGTTCTGAAAGAGGCTGAAAGGGTTCCGGTTCTGAAAGAGGCTGAAAGGGTTCTGGTTCTGAAAGAGGCTGAAAGGGTTCTGGGTCTGAAAGAGGCTGAAAGGGTTCTGGGTCTGAAAGAGGCTGAAAGGGTTCTGGTTCTGAAAGAGGTGGCTGAAAGGGTTCTGGTTCTGAAAGAGGTGGCTGAACGGGTTCTGGTTCTGGAAGAGGCTGAAAGGGTTCTGGTTCTGAAAGAGGCTGAAAGGGTTCTGGTTCTGAAAGAGGCTGAAAGGGTTCTGGGTCTGAAAGAGGCTGAAAGGGTTCCGGTTCTGATAGAGGCTGAAAGGGTTCTGGTTCTGAAAGAGGCTGAAAGGGTTCTGGTTCTGAAAGAGGTGGCTGAAAGGGTTCTGGTTCTGGAAGAGGCTGAAAGGGTTCTGGTTCTGAAAGAGGCTGACAGGGTTCCTGTTCTGAAAGAGGCTGAAAGGGTTCTGGTTCTGAAAGAGGCTGAAAGGGTTCCGGTTCTGAAAGAGGTGGCTGAAAGGGTTCTGGTTCTGAAAGAGGTGGCTGAAAGGGTTCTGGTTCTGAAAGAGGCTGAAAGGGTTCTGGTTCTGAAAGAGGTGGCTGAAAGGGTTCTGGTTCTGAAAGAGGCTGAAAGGGTTCTGGTTCTGAAAGAGGCTGAAAGGGTTCTGGTTCTGAAAGAGGTGGCTGAAAGGGTTCTGGTTCTGAAAGAGGCTGAAAGGGTTCTGGTTCTGAAAGAGGCTGAAAGGGTTCTGGTTCTGAAAGAGGCTGAAAGGGTTCCGGTTCTGAAAGAGGCTGAAAGGGTTCCGGTTCTGAAAGAGGTGGCTGAAAGGGTTCTGGTTCTGAAAGAGGCTGAAAGGGTTCCGGTTCTGAAAGAGGCTGAAAGGGTTCCGGTTCTGAAAGAGACTGAAAGGGTTCCGGTTCTGAAAGAGGCTGAAAGGGTTCTGGTTCTGAAAGAGGCTGAAAGGGTTCTGGTTCTGAAAGAGGCTGAAAGGGTTCTGGTTCTGAAAGAGGCTGAAAGGGTTCTGGGTCTGAAAGAGGCTGAAAGGGATCTGGGTCTGAAAGAGGCTGAAAGGGTTCTGGGTCTGAAAGAGGGTGAAAGGGTTCTGGGTCTGAAAGAGGCTGAAAGGGTTCTGGTTCTGAAAGAGGCTGAAAGGGTTCAGGTTCTGAAAGAGGCTGAAAGGGTTCTGGGTCTGAAAGAGGCTGAAAGGGATCTGGTTCTGAAAGAGGCTGAAAGGGTTCTGGTTCTGAAAGAGGCTGAATGGGTTCTGGTTCTGAAAGAGGCTGAAAGGGTTCTGGTTCTGAAAGAGGCTGAAAGGGTTCTGGTTCTGAAAGAGGTGGCTGAAAGGGTTCTGGTTCTGAAAGAGGCTGAAAGGGTTCTGGTTCTGAAAGAGGCTGAAAGGGTTCTGGTTCTGAAAGAGGCTGAAAGGGTTCTGGTTCTGAAAGAGGCTGAAAGGGTTCCGGTTCTGAAAGAGGCTGAAAGGGTTCCGGTTCTGAAAGAGGCTGAAAGGGTTCTGGTTCTGAAAGAGGCTGAAAGGGTTCTGGGTCTGAAAGAGGCTGAAAGGGTTCTGGGTCTGAAAGAGGCTGAAAGGGTTCTGGTTCTGAAAGAGGTGGCTGAAAGGGTTCTGGTTCTGAAAGAGGCTGAAAGGGTTCTGGTTCTGAAAGAGGCTGAAAGGGTTCCGGTTCTGAAAGAGGCTGAAAGGGTTCCGGTTCTGATAGAGGCTGAAAGGGTTCTGGTTCTGAAAGAGGCTGAAAGGGTTCTGGTTCTGAAAGAGGCTGAAAGGGTTCTGGTTCTGAAAGAGGCTGAAAGGGTTCTGGATCTGAAAGAGGCTGAAAGGGTTCCGGTTCTGAAAGAGGCTGAAAGGGTTCTGGTTCTGAAAGAGGTGACTGAAAGGGTTCTGGTTCTGAAAGAGGTGGCTGAAAGGGTTCTGGTTCTGAAAGAGGTGGCTGAAAGGGTTCTGGTTCTGAAAGAGGTGGCTGAAAGGGTTCTGGTTCTGAAAGAGGTGGCTGAAAGGGTTCTGGTTCTGAAAGAGGTGGCTGAAAGGGTTCTGGTTCTGAAAGAGGTGGCTGAAAGGGTTCTGGTTCTGAAAGAGGCTGAAAGGGTTCTGGTTCTGAAAGAGGCTGAAAGGGTTCCGGTTCTGAAAGAGGTGGCTGAAAGGGTTCTGGTTCTGAAAGAGGCTGAAAGGGTTCTGGTTCTGAAAGAGGCTGAAAGGGTTCTGGTTCTGAAAGAGGCTGAAAGGGTTCTGGTTCTGAAAGAGGTGGCTGAAAGGGTTCTGGTTCTGAAAGAGGCTGAAAGGGTTCTGGTTCTGAAAGAGGCTGAAAGGGTTCTGGTTCTGAAAGAGGTGGCTGAAAGGGTTCTGGTTCTGAAAGAGGCTGAAAGGGTTCCGGTTCTGAAAGAGGCTGAAAGGGTTCCGGTTCTGAAAGAGGTGGCTGAAAGGGTTCTGGTTCTGAAAGAGGTGGCTGAAAGGGTTCTGGTTCTGAAAGAGGCTGAAAGGGTTCTGGTTCTGAAAGAGGCTGAAAGGGTTCCGGTTCTGAAAGAGGCTGAAAGGGTTCCGGTTCTGAAAGAGGCTGAAAGGGTTCTGGTTCTGAAAGAGGCTGAAAGGGTTCTGGTTCTGAAAGAGGCTGAAAGGGTTCTGGTTCTGAAAGAGGCTGAAAGGGTTCTGGGTCTGAAAGAGGCTGAAAGGGATCTGGGTCTGAAAGAGGCTGAAAGGGTTCTGGGTCTGAAAGAGGCTGAAAGGGTTCTGGGTCTGAAAGAGGCTGAAAGGGTTCTGGTTCTGAAAGAGGCTGAAAGGGTTCAGGTTCTGAAAGAGGCTGAAAGGGTTCTGGGTCTGAAAGAGGCTGAAAGGGATCTGGTTCTGAAAGAGGCTGAAAGGGTTCTGGTTCTGAAAGAGGCTGAAAGGGTTCTGGTTCTGAAAGAGGCTGAAAGGGTTCTGGTTCTGAAAGAGGCTGAAAGGGTTCCGGTTCTGAAAGGGGCTGAAAGGGTTCCGGTTCTGAAAGAGGTGGCTGAAAGGGTTCCGGTTCTGAAAGAGGCTGAAAGGGTTCCGGTTCTGAAAGAGGCTGAAAGGGTTCTGGTTCTGAAAGAGGCTGAAAGGGTTCTGGTTCTGAAAGAGGTGGCTGAAAGGGTTCCGGTTCTGAAACAGGTGGCTGAAAGGGTTCCGGTTCTGAAAGAGGTGGCTGAAAGGGTTCTGGGTCTGAAAGAGGCTGAAAGGGTTCTGGGTCTGAAAGAGGCTGAAAGGGTTCTGGTTCTGAAAGAGGCTGAAAGGGTTCTGGTTCTGAAAGAGGCTGAAAGGGTTCTGGTTCTGAAAGAGGCTGAAAGGGTTCTGGTTCTGAAAGAGGCTGAAAGGGTTCTGGATCTGAAAGAGGCTGAAAGGGTTCCGGTTCTGAAAAAGGCTGAAAGGGTTCTGGTTCTGAAAGAGGTGGCTGAAAGGGTTCTGGTTCTGAAAGAGGTGGCTGAAAGGGTTCCGGTCCTGAAAGAGGCTTAAAGGGTTCCGGTTCTGAAAGAGGCTGAAAGGGTTCTGGTTCTGAAAGAGGCTGAAAGGGTTCTGGTTCTGAAAGAGGCTGAAAGGGTTCTGGGTCTGAAAGAGGTGGCTGAAAGGGTTCTGGTTCTGAAAGAGGCTGAAAGGGTTCTGGTTCTGAAAGAGGCTGAAAGGGTTCAGGTTCTGAAAGAGGCTGAAAGGGTTCTGGTTCTGAAAGAGGCTGAAAGGGTTCTGGTTCTGAAAGAGGCTGAAAGGGTTCTGGGTCTGAAAGAGGCTGAAAGGGTTCTGGTTCTGAAAGAGGCTGAAAGGGTTCTGGTTCTGAAAGAGGCTGAAATGGTTCCGGTTCTGAAAGAGGTGGCTGAAAGGGTTCTGGTTCTGAAAGAGGCTGAAAGGGTTCCGGTTCTGAAAGAGGCTGAAAGGTATCTGGTTCTGAAAGAGGCTGAAAGGGTTCTGGTTCTGAAAGAGGCTGAAAGGGTTCTGGTTCTGAAAGAGGCTGAAAGGGTTCTGGGTCTGAAAGAGGCTGAAAGGGATCTGGGTCTGAAAGAGGCTGAAAGGGTTCTGGGTCTGAAAGAGGCTGAAAGGGTTCTGGGTCTGAAAGAGGCTGAAAGGGTTCTGGTTCTGAAAGAGGCTGAAAGGGTTCAGGTTCTGAAAGAGGCTGAAAGGGTTCTGGGTCTGAAAGAGGCTGAAAGGGATCTGGTTCTGAAAGAGGCTGAAAGGGTTCTGGTTCTGAAAGAGGCTGAAAGGGTTCTGGTTCTGAAAGAGGCTGAAAGGGTTCTGGTTCTGAAAGAGGCTGAAAGGGTTCTGGTTCTGAAAGAGGCTGAAAGGGTTCTGGTTCTGAAAGAGGCTGAAAGGGTTCCGGTTCTGAAAGAGGCTGAAAGTGTTCCGGTTCTGAAAGAGGCTGAAAGGGTTCCGGTTCTGAAAGAGGCTGAAAGGGTTCTGGGTCTGAAAGAGGCTGAAAGGGTTCCGGTTCTGAAAGAGGCTGAAAGGGTTCCGGTTCTGAAAGAGGCTTAAAGGGTTCCGGTTCTGAAAGAGGCTGAAAGGGTTCTGGTTCTGAAAGAGGCTGAAAGGGTTCTGGTTCTGAAAGAGGCTGAAAGGGTTCTGGGTCTGAAAGAGGTGGCTGAAAGGGTTCTGGTTCTGAAAGAGGCTGAAAGGGTTCTGGTTCTGAAAGAGGCTGAAAGGGTTCAGGTTCTGAAAGAGGCTGAAAGGGTTCTGGTTCTGAAAGAGGCTGAAAGGGTTCTGGTTCTGAAAGAGGCTGAAAGGGTTCTGGGTCTGAAAGAGGCTGAAAGGGTTCTGGTTCTGAAAGAGGCTGAAAGGGTTCTGGTTCTGAAAGAGGCTGAAATGGTTCTGGTTCTGAAAGAGGCTGAAAGGGTTCCGGTTCTGAAAGAGGCTGAAAGGTATCTGGTTCTGAAAGAGGCTGAAAGGGTTCCGGTTCTGAAAGAGGCTGAAAGGGTTCCGGTTCTGAAAGAGGCTGAAAGGGTTCTGGTTCTGAAAGAGGCTGAAAGGGTTCCGGTTCTGAAAGAGGCTGAAAGGGTTCCGGTTCTGAAAGAGGCTGAAAGGGTTCCGGTTCTGAAAGAGGCTGAAAGGTTTCCGGTTCTGAAAGAGGCTGAAAGGGTTCTGGTTCTGAAAGAGGCTGAAAGGGTCCTGGTTCTGAAAGAGGCTGAAAGGGTTCAGGTTCTGAAAGAGGCTGAAAGGGTTCTGGTTCTGAAAGAGGCTGATAGGGTTCCGGTTCTGAAAGAGGCTGAAAGGGTTCTGGTTCTGAAAGAGGCTGAAAGGGTTCAGGTTCTGACAGAGGCTGAAAGGGTTCTGGTTCTGAAAGAGGCTGAAAGGGTTCCGGTTCTGAAAGAGGCTGAAAGGGTTCTGGTTCTGAAAGAGGCTGAAAGGGTTCTGGTTCTGAAAGAGGCTGAAAGGGTTCCGGTTCTGAAAGAGGCTGAAAGGGTTCCGGTTCTGAAAGAGGTGGCTGAAAGGGTTCTGGTTCTGAAAGAGGTGGCTGAAAGGGTTCTGGTTCTGAAAGAGGCTGAAAGGGTTCTGGTTCTGAAAGAGGCTGAAAGGGTTCCGGTTCTGAAAGAGGCTGAAAGGGTTCCGGTACTGAAAGAGGCTGAAAGGGTTCTGGTTCTGAAAGAGGCTGAAAGGGTTCTGGTTCTGAAAGAGGCTGAAAGGGTTCTGGTTCTGAAAGAGGCTGAAAGGGTTCTGGGTCTGAAAGAGGCTGAAAGGGATCTGGTTCTGAAAGAGGCTGAAAGGGTTCTGGGTCTGAAAGAGGCTGAAAGGGTTCTGCTTCTGAAAGAGGCTGAAAGGGTTCAGGTTCTGAAAGAGGCTGAAAGGGTTCTGGTTCTGAAAGAGGCTGAAAGGGTTCCGGTTCTGAAAGAGGCTGAAAGGGTTCTGGTTCTGAAAGAGGCTGAAAGGGTTCCGGTTCTGAAAGAGGCTGAAAGGGTTCCGGTTCTGAAAGAGGCTGAAAGGGTTCCGGTTCTGAAAGAGGTGGCTGAAAGGGTTCTGGTTCTGAAAGAGGTGGCTGAAAGGGTTCTGGTTCAGAAAGAGGCTGAAAGGGTTCTGGTTCTGAAAGAGGCTGAAAGGGTTCTGGTTCTGAAAGAGTGGCTGAAAGGGTTCTGGTTCTGAAAGAGTGGCTGAAAGGGTTCTGGTTCTGAAAGAGTGGCTGAAAGGGTTCTGGTTCTGAAAGAGGCTGAAAGGGTTCTGGTTCTGAAAGAGGCTGAAAGGGTTCTGGTTCTGAAAGAGGTGGCTGAAAGGGTTCTGGTTCAGAAAGAGGCTGAAAGGGTTCTGGTTCTGAAAGAGGCTGAAAGGGTTCTGGTTCTGAAAGAGGCTGAAAGGGTTCCGGTTCTGAAAGAGGCTGAAAGGGTTCCGGTTCTGAAAGAGGCTGAAAGGGTTCTGGTTCTGAAAGAGGCTGAAAGGGTTCCGGTTCTGAAAGAGGTGGCTGAAAGTGCTCTGGTTCTGAAAGAGGTGGCTGAAAGGGTTCTGGTTCTGAAAGAGGCTGAAAGGGTTCTGGTTCTGAAAGAGTGGCTGAAAGGGTTCTGGTTCTGAAAGAGTGGCTGAAAGGGTTCTGGTTCTGAAAGAGGCTGAAAGGGTTCTGGGTCTGAAAGAGGCTGAAAGGGTTCTGGTTCTGAAAGAGGCTGAAAGGGTTCAGGTTCTGAAAGAGGCTGAAAGGGTTCTGGGTCTGAAAGAGGCTGAAAGGGATCTGGTTCTGAAAGAGGCTGAAAGGGTTCTGGTTCTGAAAGAGGCTGAAAGGGTTCTGGTTCTGAAAGAGGCTGAAAGGGTTCTGGTTCTGAAAGAGGCTGAAAGGGTTCTGGTTCTGAAAGAGGCTGAAAGGGTTCTGGTTCTGAAAGAGGCTGAAAGGGTTCCGGTTCTGAAAGAGGCTGAAAGTGTTCCGGTTCTGAAAGAGGCTGAAAGGGTTCCGGTTCTGAAAGAGGCTGAAAGGGTTCTGGGTCTGAAAGAGGCTGAAAGGGTTCCGGTTCTGAAAGAGGCTGAAAGGGTTCCGGTTCTGAAAGAGGCTTAAAGGGTTCCGGTTCTGAAAGAGGCTGAAAGGGTTCTGGTTCTGAAAGAGGCTGAAAGGGTTCTGGTTCTGAAAGAGGCTGAAAGGGTTCTGGGTCTGAAAGAGGTGGCTGAAAGGGTTCTGGTTCTGAAAGAGGCTGAAAGGGTTCTGGTTCTGAAAGAGGCTGAAAGGGTTCAGGTTCTGAAAGAGGCTGAAAGGGTTCTGGTTCTGAAAGAGGCTGAAAGGGTTCTGGTTCTGAAAGAGGCTGAAAGGGTTCTGGGTCTGAAAGAGGCTGAAAGGGTTCTGGTTCTGAAAGAGGCTGAAAGGGTTCTGGTTCTGAAAGAGGCTGAAATGGTTCCGGTTCTGAAAGAGGTGGCTGAAAGGGTTCTGGTTCTGAAAGAGGCTGAAAGGGTTCCGGTTCTGAAAGAGGCTGAAAGGTATCCGGTTCTGAAAGAGGCTGAAAGGGTTCCGGTTCTGAAAGAGGCTGAAAGGGTTCCGGTTCTGAAAGAGGCTGAAAGGGTTCTGGTTCTGAAAGAGGCTGAAAGGGTTCCGGTTCTGAAAGAGGCTGAAAGGGTTCCCGTTCTGAAAGAGGCTGAAAGGGTTCCGGTTCTGAAAGAGGCTGAAAGGTTTCCGGTTCTGAAAGAGGCTGAAAGGGTTCTGGTTCTGAAAGAGGCTGAAAGGGTCCTGGTTCTGAAAGAGGCTGAAAGGGTTCAGGTTCTGAAAGAGGCTGAAAGGGTTCTGGTTCTGAAAGAGGCTGATAGGGTTCCGGTTCTGAAAGAGGCTGAAAGGGTTCTGGTTCTGAAAGAGGCTGAAAGGGTTCAGGTTCTGACAGAGGCTGAAAGGGTTCTGGTTCTGAAAGAGGCTGAAAGGGTTCCGGTTCAGAAAGAGGCTGAAAGGGTTCTGGTTCTGAAAGAGGCTGAAAGGGTTCTGGTTCTGAAAGAGGCTGAAAGGGTTCCGGTTCTGAAAGAGGCTGAAAGGGTTCCGGTTCTGAAAGAGGCTGAAAGGGTTCTGGGTCTGAAAGAGGCGGCTGAAAGGGTTCTGGGTCTGAAAGAGGCTGAAAGGGTTCTGGTTCTGAAAGAGGCTGAAAGGGTTCTGGTTCTGAAAGAGGCTGAAAGGATTCTGGGTCTGAAAGAGGCTGAAAGGGTTCTGGGTCTGAAAGAGGCTGAAAGGGTTCTGGGTCTGAAAGAGGCTGAAAGGGTTCTGGTTCTGAAAGAGGTGGCTGAAAGGGTTCCGGTTCTGAAAGAGGCTGAAAGGGTTCTGGGTCTGAAAGAGGTGGCTGAAAGGGTTCTGGGTCTGAAAGAGGCTGAAAGGGTTCCGGTTCTGAAAGAGGCTGAAAGGGTTCTGGTTCTGAAAGAAGCTGAAAGGGTTCTGGGTCTGAAAGAGGCTGAAAGGGTTCTGGTTCTGAAAGAGGCTGAAAGGGTTCTGGTTCTGAAAGAGGTGGCTGAAAGGGTTCTGGGTCTGAAAGAGGCTGAAAGGGTTCCGGTTCTGAAAGAGGCTGAAAGGGTTCCGGTTCTGAAAGAGGCTGAAAGGGTTCTGGGTCTGAAAGAGGCTGAAAGGGTTCCGGTTCGGAAAGAGGCTGAAAGGGTTCTGGTTCTGAAAGAGGCTGAAAGGGTTCTGGGTCTGAAAGAGGCTGAAAGGGTTCTGGTTCTGAAAGAGGCTGAAAGGGTTCTGGTTCTGAAAGAGGCTGAAAGGGTTCCGGTTCTGAAAGAGGCTGAAAGGGTTCTGGTTCTGAAAGAGGCTGAAAGGGTTCTGGTTCTGAAAGAGGCTGAAAGGGTTCTGGTTCTGAAAGAGGCTGAAAGGGTTCTGGTTCTGAAAGAGGCTGAAAGGGTTCTGGGTCTGAAAGAGGCTGAAAGGGTTCTGGTTCTGAAAGAGGTGGCTGAAAGGGTTCCGGTTCTGAAAGAGGCTGAAAGGGTTCTGGGTCTGAAAGAGGTGGCTGAAAGGGTTCTGGTTCTGAAAGAGGCTGAAAGGGTTCTGGTTCAGAAAGAGGCTGAAAGGGTTCTGGTTCTGAAAGAGGCTGAAAGGGTTCTGGTTCTGAAAGAGGCTGAAAGGGTTCCGGTTCTGAAAGAGGCTGAAAGGGTTCTGGTTCTGAAAGAAGCTGAAAGGGTTCTGGGTCTGAAAGAGGCTGAAAGGGTTCTGGTTCTGAAAGAGGCTGAAAGGGTTCTGGTTCTGAAAGAGGTGGCTGAAAGGGTTCTGGGTCTGAAAGAGGCTGAAAGAGTTCCGGTTCTGAAAGAGGCTGAAAGGGTTCTGGGTCTGAAAGAGGCTGAAAGGGTTCTGGTTCTGAAAGAGGCTGAAAGGGTTCTGCTTCTGAAAGAGGCTGAAAGGGTTCCGGTTCTGAAAGAGGCTGAAAGGGTTCTGGTTCTGAAAGAGGCTGAAAGGGTTCTGGTTCTGAAAGAGGCTGAAAGGGTTCTGGTTCAGAAAGAGGCTGAAAGGGTTCTGGTTCTGAAAGAGGCTGAAAGGGTTCTGGTTCTGAAAGAGGCTGAAAGGGTTCTGGTTCTGAAAGAGGCTGAAAGGGTTCTGGTTCTGAAAGAGGCTGAAAGGGTTCTGGGTCTGAAAGAGGCTGTAAGGGTTCTGGTTCTGAAAGAGGTGGCTGAAAGGGTTCCGGTTCTGAAAGAGGCTGAAAGGGTTCTGGGTCTGAAAGAGGTGGCTGAAAGGGTTCTGGTTCTGAAAGAGGTGGCTGAAAGGGTTCCGGTTCTGAAAGAGGCTGAAAGGGTTCTGGGTCTGAAAGAGGTGGCTGAAAGGGTTCCGGGTCTGAAAGAGGCTGAAAGGGTTCCGGTTCTGAAAGAGGCTGAAAGGGTTCTGGGTCTGAAAGAGGCTGAAAGGGTTCTGGTTCTGAAAGAGGCTGAAAGGGTTCTGGTTCTGAAAGAGGTGGCTGAAAGGGTTCTGGTTCTGACAGAGGCTGAAAGGGTTCTGGGTCTGAAAGAGGCTGAAAGGGTTCTGGTTCTGAAAGAGGCTGAAAGGGTTCTGGTTCTGAAAGAGGCTGAAAGGGTTCTGGGTCTGAAAGAGGCTGAAAGGGTTCTGGGTCTGAAAGAGGCTGAAAGGGTTCTGGTTCTGAAAGAGGCTGAAAGGGTTCTGGTTCTGAAAGAGGCTGAAAGGGTTCTGGTTCTGAAAGAGGCTGAAAGGGTTCTGGTTCTGAAAGAGGCTGAAAGGGTTCTGGGTCTGAAAGAGGTGGCTGAAAGGGTTCTGGGTCTGAAAGAGGCTGAGAGGGTTCTGGGTCTGAAAGAGGCTGAAAGGTTCTGGTTCTGAAAGAGGCTGAAAGGGTTCTGGGTCTGAAAGAGGTGGCTGAAAGGGTTCTGGGTCTGAAAGAGGCTGAAAGGGTTCTGGGTCTGAAAGAGGCTGAAAGGGTTCTGGGTCTGAAAGAGGCTGAAAGTGTTCTGGGTCTGAAAGAGACTGAAAGGGTTCTGGGTCTGAAAGAGGTGGCTGAAAGGGTTCTGGGTCTGAAAGAGGCTGAAAGGGTTCTGGGTCTGAAAGAGGCTGAAAGGGTTCTGGGTCTGAAAGAGGCGGCTGAAAGGGTTCTGGGTCTGAAAGAGGCTGAAAGGGTTCTGGTTCTGAAAGAGGCTGAAAGGGTTCTGGGTCTGAAAGAGGCTGAAAGGGTTCTGGGTCTGAAAGAGGCTGAAAGGGTTCTGGGTCTGAAAGAGGCTGAAAGGGTTCCGGTTCTGAAAGAGGCTGAAAGGGTTCCGGTTCTGAAAGAGGCTGAAAGGGTTCTGGTTCTGAAAGAGGCTGAAAGGGTTCTGGTTCTGAAAGAGGCTGAAAGGGTTCTGGTTCTGAAAGAGGCTGAAAGGGTTCTGGGTCTGAAAGAGGCTGAAAGGGTTCTGGTTCTGAAAGAGGTGGCTGAAAGGGTTCCGGTTCTGAAAGAGGCTGAAAGGGTTCTGGGTCTGAAAGAGGTGGCTGAAAGGGTTCTGGGTCTGAAAGAGGCTGAAAGGGTTCCGGTTCTGAAAGAGGCTGAAAGGGTTCCGGTTCTGAAAGAGGCTGAAAGGGTTCTGGTTCTGAAAGAGGCTGAAAGGGTTCCGGTTCTGAAAGAGGCTGAAAGGGTTCTGGGTCTGAAAGAGGCTGAAAGGGTTCTGGGTCTGAAAGAGGTGGCTGAAAGGGTTCTGGTTCTGAAAGAGGCTGAAAGGGTTCCGGTTCTGAAAGAGGCTGAAAGGGTTCCGGTTCTGAAAGAGGCTGAAAGGGTTCTGGTTCTGAAAGAGGTGGCTGAAAGGGTTCTGGTTCTGAAAGAGTCTGAAAGGGTTCCGGTTCTGAAAGAGGCTGAAAGGGTTCCGGTTCTGAAAGAGGCTTAAAGGGTTCTGGGTCTGAAAGAGGCTGAAAGGGTTCCGGTTCTGAAAGAGGCTGAAAGGGTTCCGGTTCTGAAAGAGGCTGAAAGGGTTCCGGTTCTGAAAGAGGCTGAAAGGGATACGGTTCTGAAAGAGGCTGAAAGGGTTCTGGGTCTGAAAGAGGCTGAAAGGGTTCCGGTTCTGAAAGAGGCTGAAAGGGTTCTGGGTCTGAAAGAGGCTGAAAGGGTTCTGGGTCTGAAAGAGGCTGAAAGGGTTCTGGTTCTGAAAGAGGCTGAAAGGGTTCTGGTTCTGAAAGAGGCTGAAAGGGTGCTGGTTCTGAAAGAGGCTGAAAGGGTTCTGGTTCTGAAAGAGGCTGAAAGGGTTCTGGTTCTGAAAGAGGCTGAAAGGGTTCTGGTTCTGAAAGAGGTGGCTGAAAGGGTTCTGGTTCTGAAAGAGGCTGAAAGTGTTCTGGTTCTGAAAGAGGCTGAAAGGGTTCTGGTTCTGAAAGAGGCTGAAAGGGTTCTGGTTCTGAAAGAGGCTGAAAGGGTTCTGGCTCTGAAAGAGGCTGAAAGGGTTCTGGTTCTGAAAGAGGCTGAAAGGGTTCTGGTTCTGAAAGAGGCTGAAAGGGTTCTGGTTCTGAAAGAGGCTGAAAGGGTTCTGGTTCTGAAAGAGGCTGAAAGGGTTCTGGTTCTGAAAGAGGCTGAAAGGGTTCTGAGTCTGAAAGAGGTGGCTGAAAGGGTTCTGGGTCTGAAAGAGGCTGAAAGGGTTCCGGTTCTGAAAGAGGCTGAAAGGGTTCCGGTTCTGAAAGAGGCTGAAAGGGTTCTGGGTCTGAAAGAGGCTGAAAGGGTTCCGGTTCTGAAAGAGGCTGAAAGGGTTCTGGGTCTGAAAGAGGCTGAAAGGGTTCTGGGTCTGAAAGAGGCTGAAAGGGTTCTGGTTCTGAAAGAGGCTGAAAGGGTTCTGGTTCTGAAAGAGGCTGAAAGGGTGCTGGTTCTGAAAGAGGCTGAAAGGGTTCTGGTTCTGAAAGAGGCTGAAAGGGTTCTGGTTCTGAAAGAGGTGGCTGAAAGGGTTCTGGTTCTGAAAGAGGCTGAAAGTGTTCTGGTTCTGAAAGAGGCTGAAAGGGTTCTGGTTCTGAAAGAGGCTGAAAGGGTTCTGGTTCTGAAAGAGGCTGAAAGGGTTCTGGCTCTGAAAGAGGCTGAAAGGGTTCTGGTTCTGAAAGAGGCTGAAAGGGTTCTGGTTCTGAAAGAGGCTGAAAGGGTTCTGGTTCTGAAAGAGGCTGAAAGGGTTCTGGTTCTGAAAGAGGCTGAAAGGGTTCTGGTTCTGAAAGAGGCTGAAAGGGTTCTGAGTCTGAAAGAGGTGGCTGAAAGGGTTCTGGTTCTGAAAGAGGCTGCAAGGGTTCTGGTTCTGACAGAGGCTGAAAGGGTTCTGGGTCTGAAAGAGGCTGAAAGGGTTCTGGTTCTGAAAGAGGCTGAAAGGGTTCTGGTTCTGAAAGAGGCTGAAAGGGTTCTGGGTCTGAAAGAGGCTGAAAGGGTTCTGGGTCTGAAAGAGGCTGAAAGGGTTCTGGTTCTGAAAGAGGCTGAAAGGGTTCTGGTTCAGAAAGAGGCTGAAAGGGTTCTGGTTCTGAAAGAGGCTGAAAGGGTTCTGGTTCTGAAAGAGGCTGAAAGGGTTCTGGGTCTGAAAGAGGTGGCTGAAAGGGTTCTGGGTCTGAAAGAGGCTGAAAGCGTTCTGGGTCTGAAAGAGGCTGAAAGGGTTCCGGTTCTGAAAGAGGCTGAAAGGGTTCTGGGTCTGAAAGAGGTGGCTGAAAGGGTTCTGGGTCTGAAAGGGGCTGAAAGGGTTCTGGGTCTGAAAGAGGCTGAAAGGGTACTGGGTCTGAAAGAGGTGGCTGAAAGGGTTCTGGGTCTGAAAGAGGCTGAAAGGGTTCTGGGTCTGAAAGAGGCTGAAAGGGTTCTGGGTCTGAAAGAGGCGGCTGAAAGGGTTCTGGGTCTGAAAGAGGCTGAAAGGGTTCTGGTTCTGAAAGAGGCTGAAAGGGTTCTGGGTCTGAAAGAGGCTGAAAGGGTTCTGGGTCTGAAAGAGGCTGAAAGGGTTCTGGGTCTGAAAGAGGCTGAAAGGGTTCTGGTTCTGAAAGAGGTGGCTGAAAGGGTTCCGGTTCTGAAAGAGGCTGAAAGGGTTCTGGGTCTGAAAGAGGTGGCTGAAAGGGTTCTGGGTCTGAAAGAGGCTGAAAGGGTTCCGGTTCTGAAAGAGGCTGAAAGGGTTCTGGTTCTGACAGAGGCTGAAAGGGTTCTGGGGCTGAAAGAGGCTGAAAGTGTTCTGGTTCTGAAAGAGGCTGAAAGGGTTCTGGGTCTGAAAGAGGTGGCTGAAAGGGTTCTGGGTCTGAAAGAGGCTGAAAGGGTTCCGGTTCTGAAAGAGGCTGAAAGGGTTCTGGTTCTGACAGAGGCTGAAAGGGTTCTGGGGCTGAAAGAGGCTGAAAGGGTTCTGGTTCTGAAAGAGGCTGAAAGGGTTCTGGTTCTGAAAGAGGCTGAAAGGGTTCTGGGTCTGAAAGAGGCTGAAAGGGTTCTGGGTCTGAAAGAGGCTGAAAGGGTTCTGGTTCTGAAAGAGGCTGAAAGGGTTCTGGTTCTGAAAGAGGCTGAAAGGGTTCTGGTTCTGAAAGAGGCTGAAAGGGTTCTGGTTCTGAAAGAGGCTGAAAGGGTTCTGGGTCTGAAAGAGGTGGCTGAAAGGTTTCTGGGTCTGAAAGAGGCTGAAAGGGTTCTGGGTCTGAAAGAGGCTGAAAGGGTTCTGGTTCTGAAAGAGGCTGAAAGGGTTCTGGGTCTGAAAGAGGTGGCTGAAAGGTTTCTGGGTCTGAAAGAGGCTGAAAGGGTTCTGGGTCTGAAGGAGGCTGAAAGGGTTCTGGTTCTGAAAGAGGCTGAAAGGGTTCTGGGTCTGAAAGAGGTGGCTGAAAGGGTTCTGGGTCTGAAAGAGGCTGAAAGGGTCTGGGTCTGAAAGAGGCTGAAAGGGTTCTGGGTCTGAAAGAGGCTGAAAGGGTTCTGGGTCTGAAAGAGGTGGCTGAAAGGGTTCTGGGTCTGAAAGAGGCTGAAAGGGTTCTGGGTCTGAAAGAGGCTGAAAGGGTTCTGGGTCTGAAAGAGGCGGCTGAAAGGGTTCTGGGTCTGAAAGAGGCTGAAAGGGTTCTGGTTCTGAAAGAGGCTGAAAGGGTTCTGGGTCTGAAAGAGGCTGAAAGGGATCTGGGTCTGAAAGAGGCTGAAAGGGTTCTGGGTCTGAAAGAGGCTGAAAGGGTTCCGGTTCTGAAAGAGGCTGAAAGGGTTCCGGTTCTGAAAGAGGCTGAAAGGGTTCTGGTTCTGAAAGAGGCTGAAAGGGTTCTGGTTCTGAAAGAGGCTGAAAGGGTTCTGGTTCTGAAAGAGGCTGAAAGGGTTCTGGGTCTGAAAGAGGCTTGAAGGGTTCTGGTTCTGAAAGAGGTGGCTGAAAGGGTTCCGGTTCTGAAAGAGGCTGAATGGGTTCTGGGTCTGAAAGAGGTGGCTGAAAGGGTTCTGGGTCTGAAAGAGGCTGAAAGGGTTCCGGTTCTGAAAGAGGCTGAAAGGGTTCCGGTTCTGAAAGAGGCTGAAAGGGTTCTGGTTCTGAAAGAGGCTGAAAGGGTTCCGGTTCTGAAAGAGGCTGAAAGGGTTCTGGGTCTGAAAGAGGCTGAAAGGGTTCTGGGTCTGAAAGAGGTGGCTGAAAGGGTTCTGGTTCTGAAAGAGGCTGAAAGGGTTCCGGTTCTGAAAGAGGCTGAAAGGGTTCCGGTTCTGAAAGAGGCTGAAAGGGTTCTGGTTCTGAAAGAGGCTGAAAGGGTTCTGGTTCTGAAAGAGGCTGAAAGGGTTCCGGTTCTGAAAGAGGTGGCTGAAAGGGTTCTGGTTCTGAAAGAGGCTGAAAGGGTTCTGGTTCTGAAAGAGGCTGAAAGGGTTCCGGTTCTGAAAGAGGCTGAAAGGGTTCCGGTTCTGAAAGAGTCTGAAAGGGTTCCGGTTCTGAAAGAGGCTGAAAGGGTTCCGGTTCTGAAAGAGGCTGAAAGGGTTCCGGTTCTGAAAGAGGCTGAAAGGGTTCCGGTTCTGAAAGAGGCTGAAAGGGTTCCGGTTCTGAAAGAGGCTGAAAGGGTTCCGGTTCTGAAAGAGGCTGAAAGGGTTCTGGGTCTGAAAGAGGCTGAAAGGGTTCTGGGTCTGAAAGAGGCTGAAAGGGTTCTGGTTCTGAAAGAGGCTGAAAGGGTTCTGGTTCTGAAAGAGGCTGAAAGGGTTCTGGTTCTGAAAGAGGCTGAAAGGGTTCTGGTTCTGAAAGAGGCTGAAAGGGTTCTGGTTCTGAAAGAGGCTGAAAGGGTTCTGGTTCTGAAAGAGGTGGCTGAAAGGGTTCTGGTTCTGAAAGAGGCTGAAAGTGTTCTGGTTCTGAAAGAGGCTGAAAGGGTTCTGGTTCTGAAAGAGGCTGAAAGGGTTCTGGTTCTGAAAGAGGCTGAAAGGGTTCTGGCTCTGAAAGAGGCTGAAAGGGTTCTGGTTCTGAAAGAGGCTGAAAGGGTTCTGGTTCTGAAAGAGGCTGAAAGGGTTCTGGTTCTGAAAGAGGCTGAAAGGGTTCTGGTTCTGAAAGAGGCTGAAAGGGTTCTGGTTCTGAAAGAGGCTGAAAGGGTTCTGGGTCTGAAAGAGGTGGCTGAAAGGGTTCTGGTTCTGAAAGAGGCTGAAAGGGTTCTGGTTCTGACAGAGGCTGAAAGGGTTCTGGGTCTGAAAGAGGCTGAAAGGGTTCTGGTTCTGAAAGAGGCTGAAAGGGTTCTGGTTCTGAAAGAGGCTGAAAGGGTTCTGGGTCTGAAAGAGGCTGAAAGGGTTCTGGGTCTGAAAGAGGCTGAAAGGGTTCTGGGTCTGAAAGAGGCTGAAAGGGTTCTGGTTCAGAAAGAGGCTGAAAGGGTTCTGGTTCTGAAAGAGCCTGAAAGGGTTCTGGTTCTGAAAGAGGCTGAAAGGGTTCTGGGTCTGAAAGAGGTGGCTGAAAGGGTTCTGGGTCTGAAAGAGGCTGAAAGCGTTCTGGGTCTGAAAGAGGCTGAAAGGGTTCTGGTTCTGAAAGAGGCTGAAAGGGTTCTGGGTCTGAAAGAGGTGGCTGAAAGGGTTCTGGGTCTGAAAGAGGCTGAAAGGGTTCTGGGTCTGAAAGAGGCTGAAAGGGTACTGGGTCTGAAAGAGGTGGCTGAAAGGGTTCTGGGTCTGAAAGAGGCTGAAAGGTTTCTGGGTCTGAAAGAGGCTGAAAGGGTTCTGGGTCTGAAAGAGGCGGCTGAAAGGGTTCTGGGTCTGAAAGAGGCTGAAAGGGTTCTGGTTCTGAAAGAGGCTGAAAGGGTTCTGGGTCTGAAAGAGGCTGAAAGGGTTCTGGGTCTGAAAGAGGCTGAAAGGGTTCTGGGTCTGAAAGAGGCTGAAAGGGTTCTGGTTCTGAAAGAGGTGGCTGAAAGGGTTCCGGTTCTGAAAGAGGCTGAAAGGGTTCTGGGTCTGAAAGAGGTGGCTGAAAGGGTTCTGGGTCTGAAAGAGGCTGAAAGGGTTCTGGTTCTGAAAGAGGCTGAAAGGGTTCTGGTTCTGAAAGAGGTGGCTGAAAGGGTTCTGGGTCTGAAAGAGGCTGAAAGGGTTCTGGTTCTGAAAGAGGCTGAAAGGGTTCCGGTTCTGAAAGAGGCTGAAAGGGTTCTGGTTCTGAAAGAGGCTGAAAGGGTTCTGGGTCTGAAAGAGGCTGAAAGGGTTCTGGTTCTGAAAGAGGCTGAAAGGGTTCTGGTTCTGAAAGAGGCTGAAAGGGTTCTGGTTCTGAAAGAGGCTGAAAGGGTTCTGGTTCTGAAAGAGGCTGAAAGGGTTCTGGTTCTGAAAGAGGCTGAAAGGGTTCTGGTTCTGAAAGAGGCTGAAAGGGTTCTGGTTCTGAAAGAGGCTGAAAGGGTTCTGGTTCTGAAAGAGGCTGAAAGGGTTCTGGTTCTGAAAGAGGCTGAAAGGGTTCTGGTTCTGAAAGAGGCTGAAAGGGTTCTGGGTCTGAAAGAGGTGGCTGAAAGGGTTCTGGGTCTGAAAGAGGCTGAAAGGGTTCTGGGTCTGAAAGAGGCTGAAAGGGTACTGGGTCTAAAAGAGTTGGCTGAAAGGGTTCTGGGTCTGAAAGAGGCTGAAAGGTTTCTGGGTCTGAAAGAGGCTGAAAGGGTTCTGGGTCTGAAAGAGGCGGCTGAAAGGGTTCTGGGTCTGAAAGAGGCTGAAAGGGTTCTGGTTCTGAAAGAGGCTGAAAGGGTTCTGGGTCTGAAAGAGGCTGAAAGGGTTCTGGGTCTGAAAGAGGCTGAAAGGGTTCTGGGTCTGAAAGAGGCTGAAAGGGTTCTGGTTCTGAAAGAGGTGGCTGAAAGGGTTCCGGTTCTGAAAGAGGCTGAAAGGGTTCTGGGTCGGAAAGAGGTGGCTGAAAGGGTTCTGGGTCTGAAAGAGGCTGAAAGGGTTCCGGTTCTGAAAGAGGCTGAAAGGGTTCTGGTTCTGAAAGAGGCTGAAAGGGTTCTGGGTCTGAAAGAGGCTGAAAGGGTTCTGGTTCTGAAAGAGGCTGAAAGGGTTCTGGTTCTGAAAGAGGCTGAAAGGGTTCTGGTTCTGAAAGAGGCTGAAAGGGTTCTGGTTCTGAAAGAGGCTGAAAGGGTTCTGGTTCTGAAAGAGGCTGAAAGGGTTCTGGTTCTGAAAGAGGCTGAAAGGGTTCTGGTTCTGAAAGAGGCTGAAAGGGTTCTGGTTCTGAAAGAGGCTGAAAGGGTTCTGGGTCTGAAAGAGGCTGAAAGGGTTCTGGTTCTGAAAGAGGTGGCTGAAAGGGTTCCGGTTCTGAAAGAGGCTGAAAGGGTTCTGGGTCTGAAAGAGGTGGCTGAAAGGGTTCTGGGTCTGAAAGAGGCTGAAAGGGTTCCGGTTCTGAAAGAGGCTGAAAGGGTTCAGGTTCTGAAAGAGGCTGAAAGGGTTCTGGTTCTGAAAGAGGCTGAAAGGGTTCCGGTTCTGAAAGAGGCTGAAAGGGTTCTGGGTCTGAAAGAGGCTGAAAGGGTTCTGGTTCTGAAAGAGGCTGAAAGGGTTCTGGTTCTGAAAGAGGTGGCTGAAAGGGTTCTGGTTCTGAAAGAGGCTGAAAGGGTTCTGGTTCTGAAAGAGGCTGAAAGGGTACTGGTTCTGAAAGTGGCTGAAAGGGTTCTGGTTCTGAAAGAGGCTGAAAGGGTTCTGGGTCTGAAAGAGGCTGAAAGGGTTCTGGGTCTGAAAGAGGCTGAAAGGGTTCTGGTTCTGAAAGAGGCTGAAAGGGTTCTGGTTCTGAAAGAGGCTGAAAGGGTTCTGGTTCTGAAAGAGGCTGAAAGGGTTCTGGGTCTGAAAGAGGTGGCTGAAAGGGTTCTGGGTCTGAAAGAGGCTGAAAGGGTTCTGGGTCTGAAAGAGGCTGAAAGGGTACTGGGTCTGAAAGAGGTGGCTGAAAGGGTTCTGGGTCTGAAAGAGGCTGAAAGGTTTCTGGGTCTGAAAGAGGCTGAAAGGGTTCTGGGTCTGAAAGAGGCGGCTGAAAGGGTTCTGGGTCTGAAAGAGGCTGAAAGGGTTCTGGTTCTGAAAGAGGCTGAAAGGGTTCTGGGTCTGAAAGAGGCTGAAAGGGTTCTGGGTCTGAAAGAGGCTGAAAGGGTTCTGGTTCTGAAAGAGGTGGCTGAAAGGGTTCCGGTTCTGAAAGAGGCTGAAAGGGTTCTGGGTCTGAAAGAGGTGGCTGAAAGGGTTCTGGGTCTGAAAGAGGCTGAAATGGTTCCGGTTCTGAAAGAGGCTGAAAGGGTTCTGGTTCTGAAAGAAGCTGAAAGGGTTCTGGGTCTGAAAGAGGCTGAAAGGGTTCTGGTTCTGAAAGAGGCTGAAAGGGTTCCGGTTCTGAAAGAGGCTGAAAGGGTTCTGGTTCTGAAAGAGGCTGAAAGGGTTCTGGGTCTGAAAGAGGCTGAAAGGGTTCTGGTTCTGAAAGAGGCTGAAAGGGTTCTGGTTCTGAAAGAGGCTGAAAGGGTTCTGGTTCTGAAAGAGGCTGAAAGGGTTCTGGTTCTGAAAGAGGCTGAAAGGGTTCTGGTTCTGAAAGAGGCTGAAAGGGTTCTGGTTCTGAAAGAGGCTGAAAGGGTTCTGGTTCTGAAAGAGGCTGAAAGGGTTCTGGTTCTGAAAGAGGCTGAAAGGGTTCTGGGTCTGAAAGAGGCTGAAAGGGTTCTGGTTCTGAAAGAGGTGGCTGAAAGGGTTCCGGTTCTGAAAGAGGCTGAAAGGGTTCTGGGTCTGAAAGAGGTGGCTGAAAGGGTTCTGGGTCTGAAAGAGGCTGAAAGGGTTCCGGTTCTGAAAGAGGCTGAAAGGGTTCAGGTTCTGAAAGAGGCTGAAAGGGTTCTGGTTCTGAAAGAGGCTGAAAGGGTTCCGGTTCTGAAAGAGGCTGAAAGGGTTCTGGGTCTGAAAGAGGCTGAAAGGGTTCTGGTTCTGAAAGAGGCTGAAAGGGTTCTGGTTCTGAAAGAGGTGGCTGAAAGGGTTCTGGTTCTGAAAGAGGCTGAAAGGGTTCTGGTTCTGAAAGAGGCTGAAAGGGTTCTGGTTCTGAAAGTGGCTGAAAGGGTTCTGGTTCTGAAAGAGGCTGAAAGGGTTCTGGGTCTGAAAGAGGCTGAAAGGGTTCTGGGTCTGAAAGAGGCTGAAAGGGTTCTGGTTCTGAAAGAGGCTGAAAGGGTTCTGGTTCTGAAAGAGGCTGAAAGGGTTCTGGTTCTGAAAGAGGCTGAAAGGGTTCTGGTTCTGAAAGAGGCTGAAAGGGTTCTGGGTCTGAAAGAGGTGGCTGAAAGGGTTCTGGGACTGAAAGAGGCTGAAAGCGTTCTGGGTCTGAAAGAGGCTGAAAGGGTTCTGGTTCTGAAAGAGGCTGAAAGGGTTCTGGGTCTGAAAGAGGTGGCTGAAAGGGTTCTGGGTCTGAAAGAGGCTGAAAGGGTTCTGGGTCTGAAAGAGGCTGAAAGGGTTCTGGGTCTGAAAGAGACTGAAAGGGTACTGGGTCTGAAAGAGGTGGCTGAAAGGGTTCTGGGTCTGAAAGCGGCTGAAAGGGTTCTGGGTCTGAAAGAGGCTGAAAGGGTTCTGGGTCTGAAAGAGGCGGCTGAAAGGGTTCTGGGTCTGAAAGAGGCTGAAAGGGTTCTGGTTCTGAAAGAGGCTGAAAGGGTTCTGGGTCTGAAAGAGGCTGAAAGGGTTCTGGGTCTGAAAGAGGCTGAAAGGGTTCTGGGTCTAAAAGAGGCTGAAAGGGTTCTGGTTCTGAAAGAGGTGGCTGAAAGGGTTCCGGTTCTGAAAGAGGCTGAAAGGGTTCTGGGTCTGAAAGAGGTGGCTGAAAGGGTTCTGAGTCTGAAAGAGGCTGAAAGGGTTCCGGTTCTGAAAGAGGCTGAAAGGGTTCTGGTTCTGAAAGAAGCTGAAAGGGTTCTGGGTCTGAAAGAGGCTGAAAGGGTTCTGGTTCTGAAAGAGGTGGCTGAAAGGGTTCTGGTTCTGAAAGAGGTGGCTGAAAGGGTTCTGGTTCTGAATGAGGCTGAAAGGGTTCCGGTTCGGAAAGAGGCTGAAAGGGTTCTGGTTCTGAAAGAGGCTGAAAGGGTTCTGGGTCTGAAAGAGGCTGAAAGGGTTCTGGTTCTGAAAGAGGCTGAAAGGGTTCTGGTTCTGAAAGAGGCTGAAAGGGTTCTGGTTCTGAAAGAGGCTGAAAGGGTTCTGGTTCTGAAAGAGGCTGAAAGGGTTCTGGTTCAGAAAGAGGCTGAAAGGTTTCTGGTTCTGAAAGAGGCTGAAAGGGTTCTGGTTCTGAAAGAGGCTGAAAGGGTTCTGGTTCTGAAAGAGGCTGAAAGGGTTCTGGGTCTGAAAGAGGCTGAAAGGGTTCTGGTTCTGAAAGAGGCTGAAAGGGTTCCGGTTCTGAAAGAGGTGGCTGAAAGGGTTCCGGTTCTGAAAGAGGCTGAAAGGGTTCTGGGTCTGAAAGAGGTGGCTGAAAGGGTTCTGGTTCTGAAAGAGGCTGAAAGGGTTCTGGTTCTGAAAGAGGCTGAAAGGGTTCCGGTTCTGAAAGAGGTGGCTGAAAGGGTTCCGGTTCTGAAAGAGGCTGAAAGGGTTCTGGGTCTGAAAGAGGTGGCTGAAAGGGTTCTGGGTCTGAAAGAGGCTGAAAGGGTTCCGGTTCTGAAAGAGGCTGAAAGGGTTCCGGTTCTGAAAGAGGCTGAAAGGGTTCTGGTTCTGAAAGAGGCTGAAAGGGTTCCGGTTCTGAAAGAGGCTGAAAGGGTTCTGGGTCTGAAAGAGGCTGAAAGGGTTCTGGTTCTGAAAGAGGCTGAAAGGGTTCTGGTTCTGAAAGAGGCTGAAAGGGTTCTGGGTCTGAAAGAGGTGGCTGAAAGGGTTCTGGTTCTGAAAGAGGCTGAAAGGGTTCTGGTTCTGAAAGAGGCTGAAAGGGTTCTGGGTCTGAAAGAGGCTGAAAGGGTTCTGGTTCTGAAAGAGGCTGAAAGGGTTCTGGTACTGAAAGAGGCTGAAAGGGTTCTGGTTCTGAAAGAGGCTGAAAGGGTTCTGGTTCTGAAAGAGGCTGAAAGGGTTCTGGTTCTGAAAGAGGCTGAAAGGGTTCTGGTTCTGAAAGAGGCTGAAAGGGTTCTGGTTCTGAAAGAGGCTGAAAGGGTTCCGGTTCTGAAAGAGGCTGAAAGGGTTCTGGTTCTGAAAGAGGTGGCTGAAAGGGTTCTGGTTCTGAAAGAGGCTGAAAGGGTTCTGGTTCTGAAAGAGGCTGAAAGGGTTCTGGGTCTGAAAGAGGCTGAAAGGGTTCCGGTTCTGAAAGAGGCTGAAAGGGTTCTGGTTCTGAAAGAGGCTGAAAGGGTTCCGGTTCTGAAAGAGGCTGAAAGGGTTCTGGTTCTGAAAGAGGCTGAAAGGGTTCTGGGTCTGAAAGAGGGTGAAAGGGTTCCGGTTCTGAAAGAGGCTGAAAGGGTTCTGGGTCTGAAAGAGGCTGAAAGGGTACTGGTTCTGAAAGAGGCTGGAAGGGTTCTGGTTCTGAAAGAGGCTGAAAGGGTTCTGGTTCTGAAAGAGGCTGAAAGGGTTCTGGGTCTGAAAGAGGCTGAAAGGGTTCTGGTTCTGAAAGAGGCTGAAAGGGTTCTGGTTCTGAAAGAGGTGGCTGAAAGGGTTCTGGTTCTGAAAGAGGCTGAAATGGTTCCGGTTCTGAAAGAGGCTGAAAGGGTTCTGGTTCTGAAAGAGGCTGAAAGGGTTCTGGGTCTGAAAGAGGCTGAAAGGGTTCTGGTTCTGAAAGAGTCTGAAAGGGTTCTGGTTCTGAAAGAGGTGGCTGAAAGGGTTCTGGTTCTGAAAGAGGCTGAAAGGGTTCTGGGTCTGAAAGAGGCTGAAAGGGTTCTGGGTCTGAAAGAGGCTGAAAGGGTTCTGATTCTGAAAGAGGCTGAAAGGGTTCTGGTTCTGAAAGAGGCTGAAAGGGTTCTGGTTCTGAAAGAGGCTGAAAGGGATCTGGGTCTGAAAGAGGCTGAAAGGGTTCTGGTTCTGAAAGAGGTGGCTGAAAGGGTTCTGGTTCTGAAAGAGGCTGAAAGGGTTCTGGTTCTGAAAGAGGCTGAAAGGGTTCCGGTTCTGAAAGAGGCTGAAAGGGTTCTGGTTCTGAAAGAAGCTGAAAGGGTTCTGGGTCTGAAAGAGGCTGAAAGGGTTCTGGTTCTGAAAGAGGTGGCTGAAAGGGTTCTGGTTCTGAAAGAGGTGGCTGAAAGGGTTCTGGTTCTGAAAGAGGCTGAAAGGGTTCCGGTTCGGAAAGAGGCTGAAAGGGTTCTGGTTCGGAAAGAGGCTGAAAGGGTTCTGGTTCTGAAAGAGGTGGCTGAAAGGGTTCTGGTTCTGAAAGAGGCTGAAAGGGTTCTGGTTCTGAAAGAGGCTGAAAGGGTTCTGGTTCTGAAAGAGGCTGAAAGGGTTCTGGTTCTGAAAGAGGCTGAAAGGGTTCTGGTTCTGAAAGAGGCTGAAAGGGTTCTGGGTCTGAAAGAGGCTGAAAGGGTTCCGGTTCTGAAAGAGGCTGAAAGGGTTCCGGTTCTGAAAGAGGCTGAAAGGGTTCCGGTTCTGAAAGAGGCTGAAAGGGTTCCGGTTCTGAAAGAGGCTGAAAGGGTTCTGGTTCTGAAAGAGGCTGAAAGGGTTCTGGGTCTGAAAGAGGGTGAAAGGGTTCCGGTTCTGAAAGAGGCTGAAAGGGTTCTGGGTCTGAAAGAGGCTGAAAGGGTTCTGGTTCTGAAAGAGGCTGGAAGGGTTCTGGTTCTGAAAGAGGCTGGAAGGGTTCTGGTTCTGAAAGAGGCTGAAAGGGTTCTGGGTCTGAAAGAGGCTGAAAGGGTTCTGGTTCTGAAAGAGGCTGAAAGGGTTCTGGTTCTGAAAGAGGTGGCTGAAAGGGTTCTGGTTCTGAAAGAGGCTGAAAGGGTTCCGGTTCTGAAAGAGGCTGGAAGGGTTCTGGTTCTGAAAGAGGCTGAAAGGGTTCTGGGTCTGAAAGAGGCTGAAAGGGTTCTGGTTCTGAAAGAGGCTGAAAGGGTTCTGGTTCTGAAAGAGGTGGCTGAAAGGGTTCTGGTTCTGAAAGAGGCTGAAAGGGTTCTGGGTCTGAAAGAGGCTGAAAGGGTTCTGGGTCTGAAAGAGGCTGAAAGTGTTATGGTTCTGAAAGAGGCTGAAAGGGTTCTGGTTCTGAAAGAGGCTGAAAGGGTTCTGGTTCTGAAAGAGGCTGAAAGGGTTCTGGGTCTGAAAGAGGCTGAAAGGGTTCTGGTTCTGAAAGAGGTGGCTGAAAGGGTTCTGGTTCTGAAAGAGGCTGAAAGGGTTCTGGTTCTGAAAGAGGCTGAAAGGGTTCTGGTTCTGAAAGAGGCTGAAAGGGTTCTGGTTCTGAAAGAGGCTGAAAGGGTTCTGGGTCTGAAAGAGGCTGAAAGGGTTCCGGTTCTGAAAGAGGCTGAAAGGGTTCTGGTTCTGAAAGAGGCTGAAAGGGTTCCGGTTCTGAAAGAGGCTGAAAGGGTTCTGGTTCTGAAAGAGGCTGAAAGGGTTCTGGGTCTGAAAGAGGGTGAAAGGGTTCCGGTTCTGAAAGAGGCTGAAAGGGTTCTGGGTCTGAAAGAGGCTGAAAAGGTACTGGTTCTGAACGAGGCTGAAGGGTTCTGGTTCTGAAAGAGGCTGAAAGGGTTCTGGTTCTGAAAGAGGCTGAAAGGGTTCTGGGTCTGAAAGAGGCTGAAAGGGTTCTGGTTCTGAAAGAGGCTGAAAGGGTTCTGGTTCTGAAAGAGGTGGCTGAAAGGGTTCTGGTTCTGAAAGAGGCTGAAATGGTTCCGGTTCTGAAAGAGGCTGAAGGGGTTCTGGTTCTGAAAGAGGCTGAAAGGGTTCTGGGTCTGAAAGAGGCTGAAAGGGTTCTGGTTCTGAAAGAGGCTGAAAGGGTTCTGGTTCTGAAAGAGGTGGCTGAAAGGGTTCTGGTTCTGAAAGAGGCTGAAAGGGTTCTGGGTCTGAAAGAGGCTGAAAGGGTTCTGGGTCTGAAAGAGGCTGAAAGGGTTCTGATTCTGAAAGAGGCTGAAAGGGTTCTGGTTCTGAAAGAGGCTGAAAGGGTTCTGGTTCTGAAAGAGGCTGAAAGGGATCTGGGTCTGAAAGAGGCTGAAAGGGTTCTGGTTCTGAAAGAGGTGGCTGAAAGGGTTCTGGTTCTGAAAGAGGCTGAAAGGGTTCTGGTTCTGAAAGAGGCTGAAAGGGTTCCGGTTCTGAAAGAGGCTGAAAGGGTTCTGGTTCTGAAAGAAGCTGAAAGGGTTCTGGGTCTGAAAGAGGCTGAAAGGGTTCTGGTTCTGAAAGAGGTGGCTGAAAGGGTTCTGGTTCTGAAAGAGGTGGCTGAAAGGGTTCTGGTTCTGAAAGAGGCTGAAAGGGTTCCGGTTCGGAAAGAGGCTGAAAGGGTTCTGGTTCGGAAAGAGGCTGAAAGGGTTCTGGTTCTGAAAGAGGTGGCTGAAAGGGTTCTGGTTCTGAAAGAGGCTGAAAGGGTTCTGGTTCTGAAAGAGGCTGAAAGGGTTCTGGTTCTGAAAGAGGCTGAAAGGGTTCTGGTTCTGAAAGAGGCTGAAAGGGTTCTGGTTCTGAAAGAGGCTGAAAGGGTTCTGGGTCTGAAAGAGGCTGAAAGGGTTCCGGTTCTGAAAGAGGCTGAAAGGGTTCCGGTTCTGAAAGAGGCTGAAAGGGTTCCGGTTCTGAAAGAGGCTGAAAGGGTTCCGGTTCTGAAAGAGGCTGAAAGGGTTCTGGTTCTGAAAGAGGCTGAAAGGGTTCTGGGTCTGAAAGAGGGTGAAAGGGTTCCGGTTCTGAAAGAGGCTGAAAGGGTTCTGGGTCTGAAAGAGGCTGAAAGGGTTCTGGTTCTGAAAGAGGCTGGAAGGGTTCTGGTTCTGAAAGAGGCTGGAAGGGTTCTGGTTCTGAAAGAGGCTGAAAGGGTTCTGGGTCTGAAAGAGGCTGAAAGGGTTCTGGTTCTGAAAGAGGCTGAAAGGGTTCTGGTTCTGAAAGAGGTGGCTGAAAGGGTTCTGGTTCTGAAAGAGGCTGAAAGGGTTCCGGTTCTGAAAGAGGCTGGAAGGGTTCTGGTTCTGAAAGAGGCTGAAAGGGTTCTGGGTCTGAAAGAGGCTGAAAGGGTTCTGGTTCTGAAAGAGGCTGAAAGGGTTCTGGTTCTGAAAGAGGTGGCTGAAAGGGTTCTGGTTCTGAAAGAGGCTGAAAGGGTTCTGGGTCTGAAAGAGGCTGAAAGGGTTCTGGGTCTGAAAGAGGCTGAAAGTGTTATGGTTCTGAAAGAGGCTGAAAGGGTTCTGGTTCTGAAAGAGGCTGAAAGGGTTCTGGTTCTGAAAGAGGCTGAAAGGGTTCTGGGTCTGAAAGAGGCTGAAAGGGTTCTGGTTCTGAAAGAGGTGGCTGAAAGGGTTCTGGTTCTGAAAGAGGCTGAAAGGGTTCTGGTTCTGAAAGAGGCTGAAAGGGTTCTGGTTCTGAAAGAGGCTGAAAGGGTTCTGGGTCTGAAAGAGGCTGAAAGGGTTCTGGTTCTGAAAGAGGTGGCTGAAAGGGTTCTGGTTCTGAAAGAGGCTGAAAGGGTTCTGGTTCTGAAAGAGGTGGCTGAAAGGGTTCTGGGTCTGAAAGAGGCTGAAAGGGTTCTGGTTCTGAAAGAGGCTGAAAGGGTTCTGGTTCTGAAAGAGGCTGAAAGGGTTCTGGGTCTGAAAGAGGCTGAAAGGGTTCTGGTTCTGAAAGAGGCTGAAAGGGTTCCGGTTCTGAAAGAGGCTGAAAGGGTTCCGGTTCTGAAAGAGGCTGAAAGGGTTCCGGTTCTGAAAGAGGCTGAAAGGGTTCTGGTTCTGAAAGAGGCTGAAAGGGTTCTGGTTCTGAAAGAGGCTGAAAGGGTTCTGGGTCTGAAAGAGGTGGCTGAAAGGGTTCCGGTTCTGAAAGAGGCTGAAAGGGTTCCGGTTCTGAAAGAGGCTGAAAGGTTTCTGGTTCTGAAAGAGGCTGAAAGGGTTCTGGGTCTGAAAGAGGCTGAAAGGGTTCTGGGTCTGAAAGAGGTGGCTGAAAGGGTTCTGGGTCTGAAAGAGGCTGAAAGGGTTCTGGGTCTGAAAGAGGCTGAAAGGGTTCTGGTTCTGAAAGAGGCTGAAAGGGTTCTGGTTCTGAAAGAGGCTGAAAGGGTTCTGGTTCTGAAAGAGGGTGAAAGGGTTCTGGTTCAGAAAGAGGCTGAAAGGGTTCTGGGTCTGAAAGTGGCTGAAAGGGTTCTGGTTCTGAAAGAGGCTGAAAGGGTTCTGGTTCTGAAAGAGGGTGAAAGGGTTCTGGTTCTGAAAGAGGCTGAAAGGGTTCTGGGTCTGAAAGAGGTGGCTGAAATGTTTCTGGTTCTGAAAGAGGCTGAAAGGGTTCTGGTTCTGAAAGAGGCTGAAAGGGTTCTGGTTCTGAAAGAGGCTGAAAGGGTTCTGGGTCTGAAAGAGGCTGAAAGGGTTCTGGTTCTGAAAGAGGCTGAAAGGGTTCTGGGTCTGAAAGAGGCTGAAAGGGTTCTGGGTCTGAAAGAGGCTGAAAGGGTTCTGGTTCTGAAAGAGGCTGAAAGGGTTCTGGTTCTGAAAGAGGCTGAAAGGGTTCCGGTTCTGAAAGAGGCTGAAAGGGTTCCGGTTATGAAAGAGGCTGAAAGGGTTCTGGTTCTGAAAGAGGCTGAAAGGGTTCTGGTTCTGAAAGAGGTGGCTGAAAGGGTTCTGGTTCTGAAAGAGGCTGAAAGTGTTCTGGTTCTGAAAGAGGCTGAAAGGGTTCTGGTTCTGAAAGAGGCTGAAAGGGTTCTGGTTCTGAAAGAGGCTGAAAGGGTTCTGGGTCTGAAAGAGGTGGCTGAAACGGTTCTGGTTCTGAAAGAGGCTGAAAGGGTTCTGGTTCTGAAAGAGGCTGAAAGGGTTCTGGTTCTGAAAGAGGCTGAAAGGGTTCTGGGTCTGATAGAGGTGGCTGAAAGGGTTCTGGTTCTGAAAGAGGCTGAAAGGGTTCTTGGTCTGAAAGAGGTGGCTGAAAGGGTTCTGGTTCTGAAAGAGGCTGAAAGGGTTCTGGTTCTGAAAGAGGCTGAAAGGGTTCTGGGTCTGAAAGAGGCTGAAAGGGTTCTGGTTCTGAAAGAGGCTGAAAGGGTTCTGGTTCTGAAAGAGGCTGAAAGGGTTCTGGTTCTGAAAGAGGCTGAAAGGGTTCTGGTTCTGAAAGAGGCTGAAAGGGTTCTGGTTCTGAAAGAGGCTGAAAGGGTTCTGGGTCTGAAAGAGGGTGAAAGGGTTCCGGTTCTGAAAGAGGCTGAAAGGGTTCTGGGTCTGAAAGAGGCTGAAAGGGTTCTGGTTCTGAAAGAGGCTGAAAGGGTTCTGGTTCTGAAAGAGGCTGAAAGGGTTCTGGTTCTGAAAGAGGCTGAAAGGGTTCTGGGTCTGAAAGAGGCTGAAAGGGTTCTGGTTCTGAAAGAGGCTGAAAGGGTTCTGGTTCTGAAAGAGGTGGCTGAAAGGGTTCTGGTTCTGAAAGAGGCTGAAAGGGTTGCGGTTCTGAAAGAGGCTGAAAGGGTTCTGGTTCTGAAAGAGGCTGAAAGGGTTCTGAGTCTGAAAGAGGCTGAAAGGGTTCTGGTTCTGAAAGAGGCTGAAAGGGTTCTGGTTCTGAAAGAGGTGGCTGAAAGGGTTCTGGTTCTGAAAGAGGCTGAAAGGGTTCTGGGTCTGAAAGAGGCTGAAAGGGTTCTGGGTCTGATAGAGGCTGAAAGGGTTCTGGTTCTGAAAGAGGCTGAAAGGGTTCTGGTTCTGAAAGAGGCTGAAAGGGTTCTGGTTCTGAAAGAGGCTGAAAGGGTTCTGGTTCTGAAAGAGGCTGAAAGGGTTCTGGGTCTGAAAGAGGCTGAAAGGGTTCTGGTTCTGAAAGAGGTGGCTGAAAGTGTTCTGGTTCTGAAAGAGGCTGAAAGGGTTCTGGTTCTGAAAGAGGCTGAAAGGGTTCTGGTTCTGAAAGAGGCTGAAAGGGTTCTGGGTCTGAAAGAGGCTGAAAGGGTTCTGGTTCTGAAAGAGGCTGAAAGGGTTCCGGTTCTGAAAGAGGCTGAAAGGGTTCTGGGTCTGAAAGAGGCTGAAAGGGTTCTGGTTCTGAAAGAGGCTGAAAGGGTTCTGGTTCTGAAAGAGGCTGAAAGGGTTCTGGTTCTGAAAGAGGTGGCTGAAAGGGTTCTGGTTCTGAAAGAGGCTGAAAGGGTTCTGGTTCTGAAAGAGGCTGAAAGGGTTCTGGGTCTGAAAGAGGCTGAAAGGGTTCTGGTTCTGAAAGAGGCTGAAAGGGTTCTGGTTCTGAAAGAGGCTGAAAGGGTTCTGGTTCTGAAAGAGGCTGAAAGGGTTCTGGTTCTGAAAGAGGCTGAAAGTGTTCTGGTTCTGAAAGAGGCTGAAAGGGTTCTGGTTCTGAAAGAGGCTGAAAGGGTTCCGGTTCTGAAAGAGGCTGAAAGGGTTCCGGTTCTGAAAGAGGCTGAAAGGGTTCCGGTTCTGAAAGAGGCTGAAAGGGTTCTGGTTCTGAAAGAGGTGGCTGAAAGGGTTCTGGTTCTGAAAGAGGCTGAAAGGGTTCTGGTTCTGAAAGAGGCTGAAAGGGTTCTGGTTCTGAAAGAGGCTGAAAGGGTTCCGGTTCTGAAAGAGGCTGAAAGGGTTCCGGTTCTGAAAGAGGCTGAAAGGGTTCCGGTTCTGAAAGAGGCTGAAAGGGTTCCGGTTCTGAAAGAGGCTGAAAGGGTTCTGGTTCTGAAAGAGGCTGAAAGGGTTCTGGGTCTGAAAGAGGGTGAAAGGGTTCCGGTTCTGAAAGAGGCTGAAAGGGTTCTGGGTCTGAAAGAGGCTGAAAGGGTTCTGGTTCTGAAAGAGGCTGGAAGGGTTCTGGTTCTGAAAGAGGCTGAAAGGGTTCTGGGTCTGAAAGAGGCTGAAAGGGTTCTGGTTCTGAAAGAGGCTGAAAGGGTTCTGGTTCTGAAAGAGGCTGAAAGGGTTCTGGTTCTGAAAGAGGTGGCTGAAAGGGTTCTGGTTCTGAAAGAGGCTGAAAGGGTTCTGGGTCTGAAAGAGGCTGAAAGGGTTCTGGGTCTGAAAGAGGCTGAAAGGGTTCTGGTTCTGAAAGAGGCTGAAAGGGTTCTGGTTCTGAAAGAGGCTGAAAGGGTTCTGGTTCTGAAAGAGGTGGCTGAAAGGGTTCTGGTTCTGAAAGAGGCTGAAAGGGTTCCGGTTCTGAAAGAGGCTGGAAGGGTTCTGGTTCTGAAAGAGGCTGAAAGGGTTCTGGGTCTGAAAGAGGCTGAAAGGGTTCTGGTTCTGAAAGAGGCTGAAAGGGTTCTGGTTCTGAAAGAGGCTGAAAGGGTTCTGGTTCTGAAAGAGGTGGCTGAAAGGGTTCTGGTTCTGAAAGAGGCTGAAAGGGTTCTGGGTCTGAAAGAGGCTGAAAGGGTTCTGGGTCTGAAAGGGGCTGAAAGGGTTCTGGTTCTGAAAGAGGCTGAAAGGGTTCTGGTTCTGAAAGAGGCTGAAAGGGTTCTGGTTCTGAAAGAGGCTGAAAGGGTTCTGGGTCTGAAAGAGGCTGAAAGGGTTCTGGTTCTGAAAGAGGTGGCTGAAAGGGTTCTGGTTCTGAAAGAGGCTGAAAGGGTTCTGGTTCTGAAAGAGGCTGAAAGGGTTCTGGTTCTGAAAGAGGCTGAAAGGGTTCTGGGTCTGAAAGAGGCTGAAAGGGTTCTGGTTCTGAAAGAGGTGGCTGAAAGGGTTCTGGTTCTGAAAGAGGCTGAAAGGGTTCTGGTTCTGAACGAGGTGGCTGAAAGGGTTCTGGGTCTGAAAGAGGCTGAAAGGGTTCTGGTTCTGAAAGAGGCTGAAAGGGTTCGGGTTCTGAAAGAGGCTGAAAGGGTTCTGGTTCTGAAAGAGGCTGAAAGGGTTCTGGGTCTGAAAGAGGCTGAAAGGGTTCTGGTTCTGAAAGAGGCTGAAAGGGTTCTGGTTCTGAAAGAGGCTGAAAGGGTTCCGGTTCTGAAAGAGGCTGAAAGGGTTCCGGTTCTGAAAGAGGCTGAAAGGGTTCTGGTTCTGAAAGAGGCTGAAAGGGTTCTGGTTCTGAAAGAGGCTGAAAGGGTTCTGGGTCTGAAAGAGGTGGCTGAAAGGGTTCCGGTTCTGAAAGAGGCTGAAAGGGTTCCGGTTCTGAAAGAGGCTGAAAGGTTTCTGGTTCTGAAAGAGGCTGAAAGGGTTCTGGGTCTGAAAGAGGCTGAAAGGGTTCTGGGTCTGAAAGAGGTGGCTGAAAGGGTTCTGGGTCTGAAAGAGGCTGAAAGGGTTCTGGGTCTGAAAGAGGCTGAAAGGGTTCTGGTTCTGAAAGAGGCTGAAAGGGTTCTGGTTCTGAAAGAGGCTGAAAGGGTTCTGGTTCTGAAAGAGGGTGAAAGTGTTCTGGTTCAGAAAGAGGCTGAAAGGGTTCTGGGTCTGAAAGTGGCTGAAAGGGTTCTGGTTCTGAAAGAGGCTGAAAGGGTTCTGGTTCTGAAAGAGGGTGAAAGGGTTCTGGTTCTGAAAGAGGCTGAAAGGGTTCTGGGTCTGAAAGAGGTGGCTGAAATGGTTCTGGTTCTGAAAGAGGCTGAAAGGGTTCTGGTTCTGAAAGAGGCTGAAAGGGTTCTGGTTCTGAAAGAGGCTGAAAGGGTTCTGGTTCTGAAAGAGGTGGCTGAAAGGGTTCTGGGTCTGAAAGAGGCTGAAAGGGTTCTGGTTCTGAAAGAGGCTGAAAGGGTTCTGGTTCTGAAAGAGGCTGAAAGGGTTCTGGGTCTGAAAGAGGCTGAAAGGGTTCTGGTTCTGAAAGAGGCTGAAAGGGTTCTGGGTCTGAAAGAGGCTGAAAGGGTTCTGGGTCTGAAAGAGGCTGAAAGGGTTCTGGTTCTGAAAGAGGCTGAAAGGGTTCTGGTTCTGAAAGAGGCTGAAAGGGTTCAGGTTCTGAAAGAGGCTGAAAGGGTTCCGGTTATGAAAGAGGCTGAAAGGGTTCTGGTTCTGAAAGAGGCTGAAAGGGTTCTGGTTCTGAAAGAGGTGGCTGAAAGGGTTCTGGTTCTGAAAGAGGCTGAAAGTGTTCTGGTTCTGAAAGAGGCTGAAAGGGTTCTGGTTCTGAAAGAGGCTGAAAGGGTTCTGGTTCTGAAAGAGGCTGAAAGGGTTCTGGGTCTGAAAGAGGTGGCTGAAACGGTTCTGGTTCTGAAAGAGGCTGAAAGGGTTCTGGTTCTGAAAGAGGCTGAAAGGGTTCTGGTTCTGAAAGAGGCTGAAAGGGTTCTGGGTCTGATAGAGGTGGCTGAAAGGGTTCTGGTTCTGAAAGAGGCTGAAAGGGTTCTGGATCTGAAAGAGGCTGAAAGGGTTCTGGGTCTGAAAGAGGTGGCTGAAAGGGTTCTGGTTCTGAAAGAGGCTGAAAGGGTTCTGGTTCTGAAAGAGGCTGAAAGGGTTCTGGGTCTGAAAGAGGCTGAAAGGGTTCTGGTTCTGAAAGAGGCTGAAAGGGTTCTGGTTCTGAAAGAGGCTGAAAGGGTTCTGGTTCTGAAAGAGGCTGAAAGGGTTCTGGTTCTGAAAGAGGCTGAAAGGGTTCTGGTTCTGAAAGAGGCTGAAAGGGTTCTGGGTCTGAAAGAGGGTGAAAGGGTTCCGGTTCTGAAAGAGGCTGAAAGGGTTCTGGGTCTGAAAGAGGCTGAAAGTGTTCTGGTTCTGAAAGAGGCTGAAAGGGTTCTGGTTCTGAAAGAGGCTGAAAGGGTTCTGGTTCTGAAAGAGGCTGAAAGGGTTCTGGGTCTGAAAGAGGCTGAAAGGGTTCTGGTTCTGAAAGAGGTGGCTGAAAGGGTTCTGGTTCTGAAAGTGGCTGAAAGGGTTCTGGTTCTGAAAGAGGTGGCTGAAAGGGTTCTGGGTCTGAAAGAGGCTGAAAGGGTTCTGGTTCTGAAAGAGGCTGAAAGGGTTCTGGTTCTGAAAGAGGCTGAAAGGGTTCTGGGTCTGAAAGAGGCTGAAAGGGTTCTGGTTCTGAAAGAGGCTGAAAGGGTTCCGGTTCTGAAAGAGGCTGAAAGGGTTCCGGTTCTGAAAGAGGCTGAAAGGGTTTCGGTTCTGAAAGAGGCTGAAAGGGTTCCGGTTCTGAAAGAGGCTGAAAGGGTTCTGGTTCTGAAAGAGGCTGAAAGGGTTCTGGTTCTGAAAGAGGCTGAAAGGGTTCTGGGTCTGAAAGAGGTGGCTGAAATGGTTCTGGTTCTGAAAGAGGCTGAAAGGGTTCTGGTTCTGAAAGAGGCTGAAAGGGTTCTGGTTCTGAAAGAGGCTGAAGGGGTTCCGGTTCTGAAAGAGGCTGAAAGGGTTCTGGTTCTGAAAGAGGCTGAAAGGGTTCAGGTTCTGAAAGAGGCTGAAAGGGTTCCGGTTATGAAAGAGGCTGAAAGGGTTCTGGTTCTGAAAGAGGCTGAAAGGGTTCTGGTTCTGAAAGAGGTGGCTGAAAGGGTTCTGGTTCTGAAAGAGGCTGAAAGGGTTCTGGTTCTGAAAGAGGCTGAAAGGGTTCTGGTTCTGAAAGAGGCTGAAAGGGTTCTGGGTCTGAAAGAGGTGGCTGAAAGGGTTCTGGTTCTGAAAGAGGCTGAAAGGGTTCTGGTTCTGAAAGAGGCTGAAAGGGTTCTGGGTCTGAAAGAGGCTGAAAGGGTTCTGGTTCTGAAACAGGCTGAAAGGGTTCTGGTTCTGAAACAGGCTGAAAGGGTTCTGGTTCTGAAAGAGGCTGAAAGGGTTCTGGTTCTGAAAGAGGCTGAAAGGGTTCTGGTTCTGAAAGAGGCTGAAAGGTTTCTGGTTCTGAAAGAGGCTGAAAGGGTTCTGGTTCTGAAAGAGGCTGAAAGGGTTCCGGTTCTGAAAGAGGCTGAAAGGGTTCTGGTTCTGAAAGAGGTGGCTGAAAGGGTTCTGGTTCTGAAAGAGGCTGAAAGGGTTCTGGTTCTGAAAGAGGCTGAAAGGGTTCTGGTTCTGAAAGAGGCTGAAAGGGTTCTGGGTCTGAAAGAGGCTGAAAGGGTTCCGGTTCTGAAAGAGGCTGAAAGGGTTCCGGTTCTGAAAGAGGCTGAAAGGGTTCCGGTTCTGAAAGAGGCTGAAAGGGTTCCGGTTCTGAAAGAGGCTGAAAGGGTTCCGGTTCTGAAAGAGGCTGAAAGGGTTCTGGGTCTGAAAGAGGGTGAAAGGGTTCCGGTTCTGAAAGAGGCTGAAAGGGTTCTGGGTCTGAAAGAGGCTGAAAGGGTTCTGGTTCTGAAAGAGGCTGGAAGGGTTCTGGTTCTGAAAGAGGCTGAAAGGGTTCTGGTTCTGAAAGAGGCTGAAAGGGTTCTGGGTCTGAAAGAGGCTGAAAGGGTTCTGGGTCTGAAAGAGGCTGAAAGGGTTCTGGTTCTGAAAGAGGCTGAAAGGGTTCTGGTTCTGAAAGAGGTGGCTGAAAGGGTTCTGGTTCTGAAGAGGCTGAAAGGTGGTTCCGGTTCTGAAAGAGGCTGGAAGGGTTCTGGTTCTGAAAGAGGCTGAAGGGGTTCTGGGTCTGAAAGAGGCTGAAAGGGTTCTGGTTCTGAAAGAGGCTGAAAGGGTTCTGGTTCTGAAAGAGGTGGCTGAAAGGGTTCTGGTTCTGAAAGAGGCTGAAAGGGTTCTGGGTCTGAAAGAGGCTGAAAGGGTTCTGGGTCTGAAAGAGGCTGAAAGGGTTCTGGTTCTGAAAGAGGCTGAAAGGGTTCTGGTTCTGAAAGAGGCTGAAAGGGTTCTGGTTCTGAAAGAGGTGGCTGAAAGGGTTCTGGTTCTGAAAGAGGCTGAAAGGGTTCTGGGTCTGAAAGAGGCTGAAAGGGTTCTGGTTCTGAAAGAGGCTGAAAGGGTTCTGGGTCTGAAAGAGGCTGAAAGGGTTCTGGTTCTGAAAGAGGTGGCTGAAAGGGTTCTGGTTCTGAAAGAGGCTGAAAGGGTTCTGGTTCTGAAAGAGGCTGAAAGGGTTCTGGTTCTGAAAGAGGCTGAAAGGGTTCTGGGTCTGAAAGAGGCTGAAAGGGTTCTGGTTCTGAAAGAGGTGGCTGAAAGGGTTCTGGTTCTGAAAGAGGCTGAAAGGGTTCTGGTTCTGAAAGAGGTGGCTGAAAGGGTTCTGGGTCTGAAAGAGGCTGAAAGGGTTCTGGTTCTGAAAGAGGCTGAAAGGGTTCTGGTTCTGAAAGAGGCTGAAAGGGTTCTGGGTCTGAAAGAGGCTGAAAGGGTTCTGGTTCTGAAAGAGGCTGAAAGGGTTCCGGTTCTGAAAGAGGCTGAAAGGGTTCCGGTTCTGAAAGAGGCTGAAAGGGTTCTGGTTCTGAAAGAGGCTGAAAGGGTTCTGGTTCTGAAAGAGGCTGAAAGGGTTCTGGGTCTGAAAGAGGTTGAAAGGGTTCCGGTTCTGAAAGAGGTTGTAAGGGTTCCGGTTCTGAAAGAGGCTGAAAGGGTTCCGGTTCTGAAAGAGGCTGAAAGGTTTCTGGTTCTGAAAGAGGCTGAAAGGGTTCTGGGTCTGAAAGAGGCTGAAAGGGTTCTGGGTCTGAAAGAGGTGGCTGAAAGGGTTCTGGGTCTGAAAGAGGCTGAAAGGGTTCTGGGTCTGAAAGAGGCTGAAAGGGTTCTGGTTCTGAAAGAGGCTGAAAGGGTTCTGGTTCTGAAACAGGCTGAAAGGGTTCTGGTTCTGAAAGAGGCTGAAAGGGTTCTGGTTCTGAAAGAGGCTGAAAGGGTTCTGGTTCTGAAAGAGGCTGAAAGGGTTCTGGTTCTGAAAGAGGCTGAAAGGGTTCTGGTTCTGAAAGAGGCTGAAAGGGTTCTGGTTCTGAAAGAGGCTGAAAGGGTTCCGGTTCTGAAAGAGGCTGAAAGGGTTCTGGTTCTGAAAGAGGTGGCTGAAAGGGTTCTGGTTCTGAAAGAGGCTGAAAGGGTTCTGGTTCTGAAAGAGGCTGAAAGGGTTCTGGTTCTGAAAGAGGCTGAAAGGGTTCTGGTTCTGAAAGAGGCTGAAAGGGTTCTGGGTCTGAAAGAGGCTGAAAGGGTTCCGGTTCTGAAAGAGGCTGAAAGGGTTCCGGTTCTGAAAGAGGCTGAAAGGGTTCCGGTTCTGAAAGAGGCTGAAAGGGTTCCGGTTCTGAAAGAGGCTGAAAGGGTTCTGGTTCTGAAAGAGGCTGAAAGGGTTCTGGGTCTGAAAGAGGCTGAAAGGGTTCCGGTTCTGAAAGAGGCTGAAAGGGTTCTGGGTCTGAAAGAGGCTGAAAGGGTTCTGGTTCTGAAAGAGGCTGGAAGGGTTCTGGTTCTGAAAGAGGCTGAAAGGGTTCTGGTTCTGAAAGAAACTGAAAGGGTTCTGGGTCTGAAAGAGGCTGAAAGGGTTCTGGTTCTGAAAGAGGCTGAAAGGGTTCTGGTTCTGAAAGAGGTGGCTGAAAGGGTTCTGGTTCTGAAAGAGGCTGAAAGGGTTCCGGTTCTGAAAGAGGCTGGAAGGGTTCTGGTTCTGAAAGAGGCTGAAAGGGTTCTGGGTCTGAAAGAGGCTGAAAGGGTTCTGGTTCTGAAAGAGGCTGAAAGGGTTCTGGTTCTGAAAGAGGTGGCTGAAAGGGTTCTGGTTCTGAAAGAGGCTGAAAGGGTTCTGGGTCTGAAAGAGGCTGAAAGGGTTCTGGGTCTGAAAGAGGCTGAAAGGGTTCTGGTTCTGAAAGAGGCTGAAAGGGTTCTGGTTCTGAAAGAGGTGGCTGAAAGGGTTCTGGTTCTGAAAGAGGCTGAAAGGGTTCTGGGTCTGAAAGAGGCTGAAAGGGTTCTGGTTCTGAAAGAGGCTGAAAGGGTTCTGGGTCTGAAAGAGGCTGAAAGGGTTCTGGTTCTGAAAGAGGTGGCTGAAAGGGTTCTGGTTCTGAAAGAGGCTGAAAGGGTTCTGGTTCTGAAAGAGGCTGAAAGGGTTCTGGTTCTGAAAGAGGCTGAAAGGGTTCTGGGTCTGAAAGAGGCTGAAAGGGTTCTGGTTCTGAAAGAGGTGGCTGAAAGGGTTCTGGTTCTGAAAGAGGCTGAAAGGGTTCTGGTTCTGAAAGAGGTGGCTGAAAGGGTTCTGGGTCTGAAAGAGGCTGAAAGGGTTCTGGTTCTGAAAGAGGCTGAAAGGGTTCTGGTTCTGAAAGAGGCTGAAAGGGTTCTGGGTCTGAAAGAGGCTGAAAGGGTTCTGGTTCTGAAAGAGGCTGAAAGGGTTCTGGTTCTGAAAGAGGCTGAAAGGGTTCCGGTTCTGAAAGAGGCTGAAAGGGTTCCGGTTCTGAAAGAGGCTGAAAGCGTTCTGGTTCTGAAAGAGGCTGAAAGGGTTCTGGTTCTGAAAGAGGCTGAAAGGGTTCTGGGTCTGAAAGAGGTTGAAAGGGTTCCGGTTCTGAAAGAGGCTGAAAGGTTTTCGGTTCTGAAAGAGGCTGAAAGGTTTCTGGTTCTGAAAGAGGCTGAAAGGGTTCTGGGTCTGAAAGAGGCTGAAAGGGTTCTGGGTCTGAAAGAGGTGGCTGAAAGGGTTCTGGGTCTGAAAGAGGCTGAAAGGGTTCTGGGTCTGAAAGAGGCTGAAAGGGTTCTGGTTCTGAAAGAGGCTGAAAGGGTTCTGGTTCTGAAAGAGGCTGAAAGGGTTCTGGTTCTGAAAGAGGGTGAAAGGGTTCTGGTTCAGAAAGAGGCTGAAAGGGTTCTGGGTCTGAAAGTGGCTGAAAGGGTTCTGGTTCTGAAAGAGGCTGAAAGGGTTCTGGTTCTGAAAGAGGGTGAAAGGGTTCTGGTTCTGAAAGAGGCTGAAAGGGTTCTGGGTCTGAAAGAGGTGGCTGAAATGGTTCTGGTTCTGAAAGAGGCTGAAAGGGTTCTGGTTCTGAAAGAGGCTGAAAGGGTTCTGGTTCTGAAAGAGGCTGAAAGGGTTCTGGTTCTGAAAGAGGTGGCTGAAAGGGTTCTGGGTCTGAAAGAGTCTGAAAGGGTTCTGGTTCTGAAAGATGCTGAAAGGGTTCTGGTTCTGAAAGAGGCTGAAAGGGTTCTGGGTCTGAAAGAGGCTGAAAGGGTTCTGGTTCTGAAAGAGGCTGAAAGGGTTCTGGGTCTGAAAGAGGCTGAAAGGGTTCTGGGTCTGAAAGAGGCTGAAAGGGTTCTGGGTCTGAAAGAGGCTGAAAGGGTTCTGGTTCTGAAAGAGGCTGAAAGGGTTCTGGTTCTGAAAGAGGCTGAAAGGGTTCAGGTTCTGAAAGAGGCTGAAAGGGTTCCGGTTATGAAAGAGGCTGAAAGGGTTCTGGTTCTGAAAGAGGCTGAAAGGGTTCTGGTTCTGAAAGAGGTGGCTGAAAGGGTTCTGGTTCTGAAAGAGGCTGAAAGGGTTCTGGTTCTGAAAGAGGCTGAAAGGGTTCTGGTTCTGAAAGAGGCTGAAAGGGTTCTGGTTCTGAAAGAGGCTGAAAGGGTTCTGGTTCTGAAAGAGGCTGAAAGGGTTCTGGGTCTGAAAGACGTGGCTGAAACGGTTCTGGTTCTGAAAGAGGCTGAAAGGGTTCTGGTTCTGACAGAGGCTGAAAGGGTTCTGGTTCTGAAAGAGGCTGAAAGGGTTCTGGGTCTGATAGAGGTGGCTGAAAGGGTTCTGGTTCTGAAAGAGGCTGAAAGGGTTCTGGATCTGAAAGAGGCTGAAAGGGTTCTGGGTCTGAAAGAGGTGGCTGAAAGGGTTCTGGTTCTGAAAGAGGCTGAAAGGGTTCTGGTTCTGAAAGAGGCTGAAAGGGTTCTGGGTCTGAAAGAGGCTGAAAGGGTTCTGGTTCTGAAAGAGGCTGAAAGGGTTCTGGTTCTGAAAGAGGCTGAAAGGGTTCTGGTTCTGAAAGAGGCTGAAAGGGTTCTGGTTCTGAAAGAGGCTGAAAGGGTTCTGGTTCTGAAAGAGGCTGAAAGGGTTCTGGGTCTGAAAGAGGGTGAAAGGGTTCCGGTTCTGAAAGAGGCTGAAAGGGTTCTGGGTCTGAAAGAGGCTGAAAGGGTTCTGGTTCTGAAAGAGGCTGAAAGGGTTCTGGTTCTGAAAGAGGCTGAAAGGGTTCTGGTTCTGAAAGAGGCTGAAAGGGTTCTGGGTCTGAAAGAGGCTGAAAGGGTTCTGGTTCTGAAAGAGGCTGAAAGGGTTCTGGTTCTGAAAGAGGTGGCTGAAAGGGTTCTGGTTCTGAAAGAGGCTGAAAGGGTTCCGGTTCTGAAAGAGGCTGAAAGGGTTCTGGTTCTGAAAGAGGCTGAAAGGGTTCTGGGTCTGAAAGAGGCTGAAAGGGTTCTGGTTCTGAAAGAGGCTGAAAGGGTTCTGGTTCTGAAAGAGGTGGCTGAAAGGGTTCTGGTTCTGAAAGAGGCTGAAAGGGTTCTGGGTCTGAAAGAGGCTGAAAGGGTTCTGGGTCTGATAGAGGCTGAAAGGGTTCTGGTTCTGAAAGAGGCTGAAAGGGTTCTGGTTCTGAAAGAGGCTGAAAGGGTTCTGGTTCTGAAAGAGGCTGAAAGGGTTCTGGTTCTGAAAGAGGCTGAAAGGGTTCTGGGTCTGAAAGAGGCTGAAAGGGTTCTGGTTCTGAAAGAGGTGGCTGAAAGGGTTCTGGTTCTGAAAGAGGCTGAAAGGGTTCTGGTTCTGAAAGAGGCTGAAAGGGTTCTGGTTCTGAAAGAGGCTGAAAGGGTTCTGGGTCTGAAAGAGGCTGAAAGGGTTCTGGTTCTGAAAGAGGTGGCTGAAAGGGTTCTGGTTCTGAAAGAGGCTGAAAGGGTTCTGGTTCTGAAAGAGGTGGCTGAAAGGGTTCTGGGTCTGAAAGAGGCTGAAAGGGTTCTGGTTCTGAAAGAGGCTGAAAGGGTTCTGGTTCTGAAAGAGGCTGAAAGGGTTCTGGGTCTGAAAGAGGCTGAAAGGGTTCCGGTTCTGAAAGAGGCTGAAAGGGTTCCGGTTCTGAAAGAGGCTGAAAGGGTTCCGGTTCTGAAAGAGGCTGAAAGGGTTCCGGTTCTGAAAGAGGCTGAAAGGGTTCTGGTTCTGAAAGAGGCTGAAAGGGTTCTGGTTCTGAAAGAGGCTGAAAGGGTTCTGGGTCTGAAAGAGGTGGCTGAAAGGGTTCCGGTTCTGAAAGAGGCTGAAAGGGTTCCGGTTCTGAAAGAGGCTGAAAGGGTTCTGGTTCTGAAAGAGGCTGAAAGGGTTCTGGGTCTGAAAGAGGCTGAAAGGGTTCTGGGTCTGAAAGAGGTGGCTGAAAGTGTTCTGGGTCTGAAAGAGGCTGAAAGGGTTCTGGGTCTGAAAGAGGCTGAAAGGGTTCTGGTTCTGAAAGAGGCTGAAAGGGTTCTGGTTCTGAAAGAGGCTGAAAGGGTTCTGGTTCTGAAAGAGGGTGAAAGGGTTCTGGTTCAGAAAGAGGCTGAAAGGGTTCTGGGTCTGAAAGTGGCTGAAAGGGTTCTGGTTCTGAAAGAGGCTGAAAGGGTTCTGGTTCTGAAAGAGGGTGAAAGGGTTCTGGTTCTGAAAGAGGCTGAAAGGGTTCTGGGTCTGAAAGAGGTGGCTGAAAGGGTTCTGGTTCTGAAAGAGGCTGAAAGGGTTCTGGTTCTGAAAGAGGCTGAAAGGGTTCTGGTTCTGAAAGAGGCTGAAAGGGTTCTGGTTCTGAAAGAGGTGGCTGAAAGGGTTCTGGGTCTGAAAGAGGCTGAAAGGGTTCTGGTTCTGAAAGAGGCTGAAAGGGTTCTGGTTCTGAAAGAGGCTGAAAGGGTTCTGGGTCTGAAAGAGGCTGAAAGGGTTCTGGTTCTGAAAGAGGCTGAAAGGGTTCTGGGTCTGAAAGAGGCTGAAAGGGTTCTCGGTCTGAAAGAGGCTGAAAGGGTTCTGGTTCTGAAAGAGGCTGAAAGGGTTCTGGTTCTGAAAGAGGCTGAAAGGGTTCAGGTTCTGAAAGAGGCTGAAAGGGTTCAGGTTCTGAAAGAGGCTGAAAGGGTTCCGGTTATGAAAGAGGCTGAAAGGGTTCTGGTTCTGAAAGAGGCTGAAAGGGTTCTGGTTCTGAAAGAGGCTGAAAGGGTTCTGGTTCTGAAAGAGGCTGAAAGGGTTCTGGTTCTGAAAGAGGCTGAAAGGGTTCTGGTTCTGAAAGAGGCTGAAAGGGTTCTGGTTCTGAAAGAGGCTGAAAGGGTTCTGGTTCTGAAAGAGGCTGAAAGGGTTCTGGTTCTGAAAGAGGCTGAAAGGGTTCTGGTTCTGAAAGAGGTGGCTGAAAGGGTTCTGGTTCTGAAAGAGGCTGAAAGGGTTCTGGTTCTGAAAGAGGCTGAAAGGGTTCTGGTTCTGAAAGAGGCTGAAAGGGTTCTGGTTCTGAAAGAGGCTGAAAGGGTTCTGGGTCTGAAAGAGGTGGCTGAAAGGGTTCTGGTTCTGAAAGAGGCTGAAAGGGTTCTGGTTCTGAAAGAGGCTGAAAGGGTTCTGGTTCTGAAAGAGGTGGCTGAAAGGGTTCTGGTTCTGAAAGAGGTGGCTGAAAGGGTTCCGGTTCTGAAAGAGGTGGCTGAAAGGGTTCCGGTTCTGAAAGAGGTGGCTGAAAGGGTTCCGGTTCTGAAAGAGGCTGAAAGGGTTCTGGTTCTGAAAGAGGCTGAAAGGGTTCTGGTTCTGAAAGAGGCTGAAAGGGTTCTGGTTCTGAAAGAGGCTGAAAGGGTTCTGGTTCTGAAAGAGGTGGCTGAAAGGGTTCTGGTTCTGAAAGAGGTGGCTGAAAGGGTTCTGGTTCTGAAAGAGGCTGAAAGGGTTCTGGTTCTGAAAGAGGCTGAAAGGGTTCTGGTTCTGAAAGAGGCTGAAAGGGATTTGGTTCTGAAAGAGGCTGAAAGGGTTCTGGTTCTGAAAGAGGCTGAAAGGGTTCTGGTTCTGAAAGAGGTGGCTGAAAGGGTTCTGGTTCTGAAAGAGGCTGAAAGGGTTCTGGTTCTGAAAGAGGCTGAAAGGGTTCTGGTTCTGAAAGAGGCTGAAAGGGTTCTGGTTCTGAAAGAGGCTGAAAGGGTTCGGGTTCTGAAAGAGGCTGAAAGGGTTCCGGTTCTGAAAGAGGCTGAAAGGGTTCCGGTTCTGAAAGAGGCTGAAAGGGTTCTGGTTCTGAAAGAGGCTGAAAGGGTTCTGGGTCTGAAAGAGGCTGAAAGGGTTCTGGGTCTGAAAGAGGCTGAAAGGGTTCTGGTTCTGAAAGAGGCTGAAAGCGTTCTGGGTCTGAAAGAGGCTGAAAGGGTTCTGGGTCTGAAAGAGGCTGAAAGGGTTCTGGTTCTGAAAGAGGCTGAAAGGGTTCTGGTTCTGAAAGAGGCTGAAAGGGTTCTGGTTCTGAAAGAGGCTGAAAGGGTTCTGGTTCTGAAAGAGGCTGAAAGGGTTCAGGTTCTGAAAGAGGCTGAAAGGGTTCAGGTTCTGAAAGAGGCTGAAAGGGTTCCCGTTATGAAAGAGGCTGAAAGGGTTCTGGTTCTGAAAGAGGTTGAAAGGGTTCTGGTTCTGAAAGAGGCTGAAAGGGTTCTGGTTCTGAAAGAGGCTGAAAGGGTTCTGGTTCTGAAAGAGGCTGAAAGGGTTCTGGTTCTGAAAGAGGCTGAAAGGGTTCTGGTTCTGAAAGAGGCTGAAAGGGTTCTGGTTCTGAAAGAGGCTGAAAGGGTTCTGGTTCTGAAAGAGGCTGAAAGGGTTCTGGTTCTGAAAGAGGTGGCTGAAAGGGTTCTGGTTCTGAAAGAGGCTGAAAGGGTTCTGGTTCTGAAAGAGGCTGAAAGGGTTCTGGTTCTGAAAGAGGCTGAAAGGGTTCTGGTTCTGAAAGAGGCTGAAAGGGTTCTGGGTCTGAAAGAGGTGGCTGAAAGGGTTCTGGTTCTGAAAGAGGCTGAAAGGGTTCTGGTTCTGAAAGAGGCTGAAAGGGTTCTGGTTCTGAAAGAGGTGGCTGAAAGGGTTCTGGTTCTGAAAGAGGTGGCTGAAAGGGTTCCGGTTCTGAAAGAGGTGGCTGAAAGGGTTCTGGTTCTGAAAGAGGTGGCTGAAAGGGTTCCGGTTCTGAAAGAGGCTGAAAGGGTTCTGGTTCTGAAAGAGGCTGAAAGGGTTCTGGTTCTGAAAGAGGCTGAAAGGGTTCTGGTTCTGAAAGAGGCTGAAAGGGTTCTGGTTCTGAAAGAGGTGGCTGAAAGGGTTCTGGTTCTGAAAGAGGTGGCTGAAAGGGTTCTGGTTCTGAAAGAGGCTGAAAGGGTTCTGGTTCTGAAAGAGGCTGAAAGGGTTCTGGTTCTGAAAGAGGCTGAAAGGGATTTGGTTCTGAAAGAGGCTGAAAGGGTTCTGGTTCTGAAAGAGGCTGAAAGGGTTCTGGTTCTGAAAGAGGTGGCTGAAAGGGTTCTGGTTCTGAAAGAGGCTGAAAGGGTTCTGGTTCTGAAAGAGGCTGAAAGGGTTCTGGTTCTGAAAGAGGCTGAAAGGGTTCTGGTTCTGAAAGAGGCTGAAAGGGTTCGGGTTCTGAAAGAGGCTGAAAGGGTTCCGGTTCTGAAAGAGGCTGAAAGGGTTCCGGTTCTGAAAGAGGCTGAAAGGGTTCTGGTTCTGAAAGAGGCTGAAAGGGTTCTGGTTCTGAAAGAGGCTGAAAGGGTTCTGGGTCTGAAAGAGGCTGAAAGGGTTCTGGTTCTGAAAGAGGCTGAAAGGGTTCTGGGTCTGAAAGAGGCTGAAAGGGTTCTGGGTCTGAAAGAGGCTGAAAGGGTTCTGGTTCTGAAAGAGGCTGAAAGGGTTCTGGTTCTGAAAGAGGCTGAAAGGGTTCTGGTTCTGAAAGAGGCTGAAAGGGTTCTGGTTCTGAAAGCGGTGGCTGAAAGGGTTCTGGTTCTGAAAGAGGCTGAAAGGGTTCTGGGTCTGAAAGAGGCTGAAAGGGTTCTGGTTCTGAAAGAGGCTGAAAGGTTTCTGGGTCTGAAAGAGGCTGAAAGGGTTCTGGGTCTGAAAGAGGCTGAAAGGGTTCTGGGTCTGAAAGAGGCTGAAAGGGTTCTGGTTCTGAAAGAGGCTGAAAGGGTTTTGGTTCTGAAAGAGGCTGAAAGGGTTCTGGGTCTGAAAGAGGCTGAAAGGGTTCTGGTTCTGAAAGAGGCTGAAAGGGTTCTGTGTCTGAAAGAGGTGGCTGAAAGGGTTCCGGTTCTGAAAGAGGCTGAAAGGGTTCTGGTTCTGAAAGAGGCTGAAAGGGTTCTGGTTCTGAAATAGGCTGAAAGGGTTCTGGTTCTGAAAGAGGCTGAAAGGGTTCTGGGTCTGAAAGAGGCTGAAAGGGTTCTGGTTCTGAAAGAGGCTGGAAGGGTTTTGGGTCTGAAAGAGGCTGAAAGGGTTCTGGTTCTGAAAGAGGCTGAAAGGGTTCTGGGTCTGAAAGAGGCTGAAAGGGTTCTGGGTCTGAAAGAGGTGGCTGAAAGGGTTCTGGTTCTGAAAGAGGCTGAAAGGGTTCTGGGTCTGAAAGAGGTGGCTGAAAGGGTTCTGGTTCTGAAAGAGGCTGAAAGGGTTCTGGTTCTGAAAGAGGCTGAAAGGGTTCTGGTTCTGAAAGAGGTGGCTGAAAGGGTTCTGGGTCTGAAAGAGGCTGAAAGGGTTCTGGTTCTGAAAGAGGCTGAAAGGGTTCTGGGTCTGAAAGAGGCTGAAAGGGTTCTGGTTCTGAAAGAGGCTGAAAGGGTTCCGGTTCTGAAAGAGGTGGCTGAAAGGGTTCTGGTTCTGAAAGAGGCTGAAAGGGTTCTGGTTCTGAAAGAGGCTGAAAGGGTTCCGGTTCTGAAAGAGGCTGAAAGGGTTCTGGGTCTGAAAGAGGCTGAAAGGGTTCTGGTTCTGAAAGAGGCTGAAAGGGTTCCGGTTCTGAAAGAGGTGGCTGAAAGGGTTCTGGTTCTGAAAGAGGCTGAAAGGGTTCTGGTTCTGAAAGAGGCTGAAAGGGTTCTGGTTCTGAAAGAGGTGGCTGAAAGGGTTCTGGGTCTGAAAGAGGCTGAAAGGGTTCTGGGTCTGAAAGAGGCTGAAAGGGTTCTGGTTCTGAAAGAGGCTGAAAGGGTTCTGGTTCTGAAAGAGGCTGAAAGGGTTCAGGTTCTGAAAGAGGCTGAAAGGGTTCCGGTTATGAAAGAGGCTGAAAGGGTTCTGGTTCTGAAAGAGGCTGAAAGGGTTCTGGTTCTGAAAGAGGCTGAAAGGGTTCTGGTTCTGAAAGAGGCTGAAAGGGTTCTGGTTCTGAAAGAGGCTGAAAGGGTTCTGGTTCTGAAAGAGGCTGAAAGGGTTCTGGTTCTGAAAGAGGCTGAAAGGGTTCTGGTTCTGAAAGAGGCTGAAAGGGTTCTGGTTCTGAAAGAGGCTGAAAGGGTTCTGGTTCTGAAAGAGGCTGAAAGGGTTCTGGTTCTGAAAGAGGCTGAAAGGGTTCTGGTTCTGAAAGAGGTGGCTGAAAGGGTTCTGGTTCTGAAAGAGGCTGAAAGGGTTCTGGTTCTGAAAGAGGCTGAAAGGGTTCTGGTTCTGAAAGAGGCTGAAAGGGTTCTGGGTCTGAAAGAGGTGGCTGAAAGGGTTCTGGTTCTGAAAGAGGCTGAAAGGGTTCTGGTTCTGAAAGAGGCTGAAAGGGTTCTGGTTCTGAAAGAGGTGGCTGAAAGGGTTACGGTTCTGAAAGAGGCTGAAAGGGTTCCGGTTCTGAAAGAGGCTGAAAGGTTTCTGGTTCTGAAAGAGGCTGAAAGGGTTCTGGTTCTGAAAGAGGCTGAAAGGGTTCTGGTTCTGAAAGAGGTGGCTGAAAGGGTTCTGGTTCTGAAAGAGGTGGCTGAAAGAGTTCTGCTTCTGAAAGAGGCTGAATGGGTTCTGGTTCTGAAAGAGGCTGAAAGGGTTCTGGTTCTGAAAGAGGCTGAAAGGGTTCTGGTTCTGAAAGAGGCTGAAAGGGTTCTGGTTCTGAAAGAGGCTGAAAGGGTTCTGGTTCTGAAAGAGGTGGCTGAAAGGGTTCTGGTTCTGAAAGAGGCTGAAAGGGTTCTGGTTCTGAAAGAGGCTGAAAGGGTTCTGGTTCTGAAAGAGGCTGAAAGGGTTCGGGTTCTGAAAGAGGCTGAAAGGGTTCCGGTTCTGAAAGAGGCTGAAAGGGTTCCGGTTCTGAAAGAGGCTGAAAGGGTTCTGGTTCTGAAAGAGGCTGAAAGGGTTCTGGTTCTGAAAGAGGCTGAAAGGGTTCTGGTTCTGAAAGAGGCTGAAAGGGTTCTGGTTCTGAAAGAGGCTGAAAGGGTTCTGGGTCTGAAAGAGGCTGAAAGGGTTCTGGGTCTGAAAGAGGCTGAAAGGGTTCTGGTTCTGAAAGAGGCTGAAAGGGTTCTGGTTCTGAAAGAGGCTGAAAGGGTTCTGGTTCTGAAAGAGGCTGAAAGGGTTCTGGTTCTGAAAGAGGTGGCTGAAAGGGTTCTGGTTCTGAAAGAGGCTGAAAGGGTTCTGGGTCTGAAAGAGGCTGAAAGGGTTCTGGTTCTGAAAGAGGCTGAAAGGGTTCTGGGTCTGAAAGAGGCTGAAAGGGTTCTGGGTCTGAAAGAGGCTGAAAGGGTTCTGGGTCTGAAAGAGGCTGAAAGGGTTCTGGTTCTGAAAGAGGCTGAAAGGGTTTTGGTTCTGAAAGAGGCTGAAAGGGTTCTGGGTCTGAAAGAGGCTGAAAGGGTTCTGGTTCTGAAAGAGGCTGAAAGGGTTCTGGGTCTGAAAGAGGTGGCTGAAAGGGTTCCGGTTCTGAAAGAGGCTGAAAGGGTTCCGGTTCTGAAAGAGGCTGAAAGGGTTCTGGTTCTGAAAGAGGCTGAAAGGGTTCTGGTTCTGAAAGAGGCTGAAAGGGTTCTGGGTCTGAAAGAGGCTGAAAGGGTTCTGGTTCTGAAAGAGGCTGGAAGGGTTCTGGGTCTGAAAGAGGCTGAAAGGGTTCTGGTTCTGAAAGAGGCTGAAAGGGTTCTGGGTCTGAAAGAGGCTGAAAGGGTTCTGGGTCTGAAAGAGGCTGAAAGGGTTCTGGTTCTGAAAGAGGCTGAAAGGGTTCTGGTTCTGAAAGAGGTGGCTGAAAGGGTTCTGGTTCTGAAAGAGGTGGCTGAAAGGGTTCTGGTTCTGAAAGAGGCTGAAAGGGTTCTGGGTCTGAAAGAGGCTGAAAGATGGTTCTGGTTCTGAAAGAGGGTTATGGTTAGGGTTCCGGAGGCATTAGTAATAATCTTTCAAGAACCACTAGACACTGCATGGTTCTGGAGGACTGGAAATTGCAAATGTCACAGAAGAAAGGAAACTATAGGCCTCAGTGGTTGGGAAGATGCTGGGGTCAATTGGAAGGATGTGGTTTTGTGGAACTTGGAGACACACGATTACAGTCAACATGGTTCTGTCAAAGAAAAACCTTGCCTGAGAAATCTGTTGGAATTCTTTGAAGAATTAACAAGCAGGATAGGCAAAGGAAAATTGGTGGATGTTGTGTACTTGGATTTTCAGAATGACACGGTGCCACACGTGAAGCTGCCTCCGAAGTTAAGATTAGCATGAATAGAGTATTGGCTGATTGGCAGGAAGCAAGCAGTGGGAATAAAGGGAGCCTTTTCTGGCTGGCTGCCGGTGACCAGTGGGGCCTGTGTTGGGACTGCTACTTTTTACATTATATGTCAATGATTTGGAATCAATGGCTTTGTGGCCGAGTTGCAGACGGTACAAAAATAGGCGGAGGGGCAGGGAGGCTGAGAAAGGACAAGACAGATTTGGGAAATGGGCAAAGAAGTAGCAGCTGGAATATGGTGTCAGGGAGTGTAGGGTCATGCACTTTCGTAAAAGAAATAAAAGCACAGACTATTTTCCAGATGGAGAGAAATCTGAAGATGACCAGAAGATCAGTTTGCAGGTTGAGTCGTTGGTGAGGGAGACGAACGCAGTGAAAGCGTTCACTTTGAGAGGGTGTCATGTTGAGGTCTCGCTCGGGACCTCAAGCAGCTATTTAACAAAGGATGTGCTGACATGTTCAGACGAGGTTCACGAAAAGGTGGCACACCTCGATTGAGTGTGAATATGAGGACCCATTGATGGCTCTGGTCCTGCACTCACTGGGATTCAGACCAACAGCCGGGGGTGGGGGGGTGCTCTCATTGAAACCTCTCAAATGTTGTAATGCCTCAACTGAATGAAGGGGGGTATGTTCTGTGGTGGGGGAGACTAAGACCAGAGGACACAGCCTCAGAACAGAGGGATGTCCATTGAGATGGAGATGATGAGGAATTTCTTTTGTTGGATCTGGGAAATTCGTTGCCACTGGCGGCTGTGGATGACGTCTTTATGTATATTTAAAGCCGAGGTTGATAGATTCATTGCTCAGGGCACGAAGGGATACGAGGAGAAGACAGGAGACTGGGGCTGAGAGGGAAATGGATCAGCCATGATGAAAGAGCAGTGCAGATTTGATGGGCCAATTCTGCTCCTACATCTTATGTTCTTATGGTCCTGCACCTTGATCTCGAGGAACTTTGTTTTGTATGTGTATGGCTGATTGACAGTAAACTGAACTTGAATATTTATCAGGGTCAGGTTTAATGCGGCTGCCAATGGCATTGAATTTGTTAGTTTGAGACAGCAGAAATTTGCAATATGTAATCGACGTGGTTGGTAGATTGGATTCAGCTTGCAGGTCACTCCTTTTCCTTATTGCTGTTTTTGAGTGATTTGTGAATCCGGGAAGCCTGCCGCTAATGACATTGAGCTGAACTGGGATATGCCTTTCACTCAGAAGTTTTATACCCTGTGTTTTCCACTTGTTTTTCCTGTTGCTGTTCATGTGATTTTTTTTTTCACGTATGGCTGGGGGGAGTGGGGGAGGGGTTGATGTTTCTCTTTGAACGGTTTGCTTTCATGGTTTTCTTTGTTTTGTCAGTGAGGAAGAAGAATCTCAAGATTATTTATTCATACATACTTAGCTGATAAACTATACTTCGAATAATAAACTACAAATTGCAAAAATAAATAAATGTAGTGCCAAAAAAAAGCACATTAGTGTTCATGGGCTGATGAACCGTTGAGAAATCTGATGGCAGAGGGGAGGAAGCTTTTCCTGAATCGTTGAGTGTGTGTCTTCAGGTTCCTGCTAACAGTCAGACAAGGCATCACCTTTTGAAGATGTCCTTCGTGTATAACCACATAACAATTACAGCAGGGAAACAGGCCACTCGGCCCTTCTAGTCTGTGCCGAACGCTCACTCTCACCTAGTCCCACCGACCTGCACTCAGCCCACAACCCTCCATTCCTTTCCTGTCCCTATACCTGTCCAATTTTTAAAAAATGACAATATCAAACCTGCCTCTACCACTTCTACTGGAAGCTTGTTCCACACAGATACCACTCTCTGAGTAAAGAAGTTCCTCCTCGTATTACCCCTGAAATTTTGCCCCTTAACTCTCAACTCATGTCCTCTTGTTTGAATCTCCCCTACTCTCAGTGGAAAAAGCCGATCCACGTCAACTCTATCTATCCCCCTCATAATTTTAAATACCTCTATCAAGTCCCCCCTCAACCTTCTACGCTCCAAAGAATAAAGACCTAACTTGCCTAACCTTTCTCTGTAACTTAGGTGCTGAAACCCAGGTAACATTCCTGTAAATCTCCTCTGTACTCTCTGAGACTCTTCATGCTGTGGAGGCGAGTGCGCACTGGCTGAGTTTACAACTGTACAGTGGCCTCAGAGACTTGTTGAGCCGCATCTGTTTTTTCTAGAATCATGCCCTCTCTTGTGGACCTGTACTCTTCCAGGTTGAAGAAGAGGGCGGGGAACATCATAAAGGACTCGTCCCATCCTGCGCACGGACTGTCTGAACTGCTTCCGTCTGGAAGGTGCTTCAGATCCCTCCAGACTAAGACTAATAGGCACTGGAGAAGTTTTTTCCCTACTGCGGTCACTTTGCTGAAGAGTTAACTGCCGGTTAACTGTCGGCTAACTATTACTTGGATTGCACTACCTGTATGTTTAATCTATATTTTCATTTATATTTATCATTATTATTGTTATGAGCAGAGAGACAACATCTGCCGGAAGTAAATTCCTTCTGTGCACAGATACTTGGCGATTAAAGTCTGATTCTGATGCAGGCGCGATGAGCCCGAAAAACGCCAGTGTTGGTCTTCCTTGTCACTATGCAGCAGTGGCCCAATATATTATAAACATGAAAGGCAGACATTAGGTAGATTACAAAATGCAGACACCCCATTGCAACCTCAGTCCTGGCAGAGCCCTGTTGCAAATAGCCCGCCCCTTTAGGCGGGCGGCTGGTGCCCCATCAACTCAATCCCTGCACCGGACCTCCAGCACTGCCCACCGGACCTCCAGCACTCCCCACCGGACCTCCAGCACTGCCCACCGGACCTCCAGCACTGCCCACCGGACCTCCAGCACTGCCCACCGGACCTCCAGCACTCCCCACCGGACCTCCAGCACTGCCCACCGGACCTCCGACACTCCCCACCGGACCTCCAGCACTGCCCACCGGACCTCCAGCACTGCCCACCGGACCTCCAGCACTGCCCACCGGACCTCCAGCACTCGCCACCGGACCTCCAGCACCGCCCACCGGACCTCCAGCACTGCCCACCGGACCTCCAGCACTGCCCACCGGACCTCCAGCACTCCCCACCGACCTCCAGCACTGGCCACCGGACCTCCAGCACTGCCCACCGGACCTCCGACACTCCCCACCGGACCTCCAGCACTCCCCACCGGACCTCCAGCACTCGCCACCGGACCACCAGCACTCGCCACCGGACCTCCAGCACTGCCCACCGGACCTGCAGCACTGCCCACCGGACCTCCGACACTCCCCACCGGACCTCCAGCACTCCCCACCGGACCACCAGAACTGCCCACCGGACCTCCAGCACTGCCCACCGGACCTCCAGCACTGCCCACCGGACCTCCGACACTCCCCACCGGACCTCCAGCACTCCCCAACGGACCTCCAGCACTCCCCACCGGACCTCCAGCACTCCCCACCGGACCTCCAGGACTCGCCACCGGACCACCAGCACTCGCCACCGGACCTCCAGCACTGCCCACCGGACCTGCAGCACTGCCCACCGGACCTCCGACACTCCCCACCGGACCTCCAGCACTCCCCACCGGACCACCAGCACTGCCCACCGGACCTCCAGCACTGCCCACCGGACCTCCAGCACTGCCCACCGGACCTCCAGCACTGCCCACCGGACCTCCAGCACTGCCCACCGGACCTCCGACACTCCCCACCGGACCTCCAGCACTCCCCACCGGACCTCCAGCACTGCCCACCGGACCTCCAGCACTGCCCACCGGACCTCCAGCACTGCCCACCGGACCTCCAGCACAGCCCACCGGACCTCCAGCACTGCCCACCGGACCTCCAGCACTCCCCACCGACCTCCAGCACTGGCCACCGGACCTCCAGCACTCCCCACCGGACCACCAGCACTGGCCACCGGACCTCCAGCACTGGCCACCGGACCTCCAGCACTGCCCACCGGACCTCCAGCACTCCCCACCGGACCACCAGCACTGCCCACCGGACCTCCAGCACTGCCCACCGGACCTCCAGCACTGCCCACCGGACCTCCAGCACAGCCCACCGGACCTCCAGCACTGCCCACCGGACCTCCAGCACTCGCCACCGGACCTCCAGCACTCGCCACCGGACCACCAGCACTCGCCACCGGACCTCCAGCACCCGCCACCGGACCTCCAGCACTGCCCACCGGACCTCCAGCACTGCCCACCGGACCTCCAGCACTGCCCACCGGACCTCCAGCACTGCCCACCGGACCTCCAGCACTGCCCACCGGACCTCCAGCACTCCCCACCGGACCTCCAGCACTGCCCACCGGACCTCCAGCACTGCCCACCGGACCTCCAGCACTCGCCACCGGACCACCAGCACTGCCCACCGGACCTCCAGCACTGCCCACCGGACCTCCAGCACAGCCCACCGGACCTCCAGCACTGCCCACCGGACCTCCAGCACTGCCCACCGGACCTCCAGCACAGCCCACCGGATCTCCAGCACTGCCCACCGGACCTCCAGCACTGCCCACCGGACCTCCAGCACTCCCCACCGACCTCCAGCACTGGCCACCGGACCTCCAGCACTCCCCACCGGACCACCAGCACTGGCCACCGGACCTCCAGCACTGCCCACCGGACCTCCAGCACTGCCCACCGGACCTCCAGCACTGCCCACCGGACCTCCAGCACTGCCCACCGGACCTCCAGCACTGCCCACCGGACCTCCAGCACTCGCCACCGGACCACCAGCACTCGCCACCGGACCTCCAGCACTGCCCACCGGACCTCCAGCACTGCCCACCGGACCTCCAGCACTCGCCACCGGACCACCAGCACTGCCCACCGGACCTCCAGCACTGCCCACCGGACCTCCAGCACTGCCCACCGGACCTCCAGCACTGCCCACCGGACCTCCAGCACAGCCCACCGGACCTCCAGCACTGCCCACCGGACCTCCAGCACAGCCCACCGGACCTCCAGCACCGCCCACCGGACCTCCAGCACCGCCCACCGGACCTCCAGCACCGCCCACCGGACCTCCAGCACTCCCCACCGGACCTCCAGCACTCGCCACCGGACCTCCAGCACTGCCCACCGGACCTCCGGCACTCCCCACCGGACCTCCGGCACTGCCCACCGGACCTCCAGCACTCCCCACCGGACCTCCAGCACTGCCCACCGGACCTCCAGCACTGCCCACCGGACCTCCAGCACTGCCCACCGGACCACCAGCACTGCCCACCGGACCTCCAGCACTGCCCACCGGACATCCAGCACTCCCCACCGGACCTCCGGCACTCCCCACCGGACCTCCAGCACTCCCCACCGGACCTCCAGCACTCCCCACCGGACCTCCAGCACTGCCCACCGGACCTCCAGCACTGCCCACCGGACCTCCAGCACTGCCCACCGGACCTCCGGCACTCTCCACCGGACCTCCGGCACTCCCCATCGGACCTCCGGCACTGCCCACCGGACCTCCGGCACTGCCCACCGGACCTCCAGCACTCCCCACCGGACCACCAGCACTGGCCACCGGACCTCCAGCACTCCCCACCGGACCTCCAGCACTGCCCACCGGACCTCCAGCACTGCCCACCGGACCACCAGCACTGGCCACCGGACCTCCAGCACTCCCCACCGGACCTCCAGCACTGCCCACCGGACCTCCAGCACTGCCCACCGGACCTCCAGCACAGCCCACCGGACCTCCGGCACTGCCCACCGGACCTCCGGCACTCCCCACCGGACCTCCAGCACTCCCCACCGGACCTCCAGCACTGCCCACCGGACCTCCAGCACTGCCCACCGGACCTCCAGCACTCCCCACCGGACCTCCAGCACTGCCCACCGGACCTCCGACACTCCCCACCGGACCTCCAGCACTCGCCACCGGCCCTCCAGCACTGCCCACCGGCCCTCCGGCACTGCCCACCGGCCCTCCAGCACTGCCCACCGGCCCTCCAGCACTGCCCACCGGACCTCCAGCACTCGCCACCGGACCTCCAGCACTGCCCACCGGACCTCCAGCACTGCCCACCGGACCTCCAGCACTGCCCACCGGACCTCCAGCACTGCCCACCGGACCTCCAGCACTCCCCACCGGACCTCCAGCACTGCCCACCGGACCTCCAGCACTGCCCACCGGACCTCCAGCACTCCCCACCGGACCTCCAGCACTGCCCACCGGACCTCCAGCACTCCCCACCGGACCTCCAGCACCCGCCACCGGACCTCCAGCACCCGCCACCGGACCTCCAGCACTCGCCACCGGACCTCCAGCACTGCCCACCGGACCTCCAGCACTCCCCACCGGACCTCCAGCACTCCCCACCGGACCTCCAGCACTCCCCACCGGACCTCCGACACTCCCCACCGGACCTCCAGCACTCCCCACCGGACCTCCAGCACTCCCCACCGGACCTCCAGCACAGCCCACCGGACCTCCAGCACTGCCCACCGGACCTCCAGCACTGCCCACCGGACCTCCAGCACTCCCCACCGGACCTCCAGCACTGCCCACAGGACCTCCAGCACTCCCCACCGGACCTCCAGCACTGCCCACCGGACCTCCAGCACTCCCCACCGGACCTCCAGCACTGCCCACCGGACCTCCAGCACTGCCCACCGGACCTCCAGCACTGCCCACCGGACCTCCAGCACAGCCCACCGGACCTCCAGCACTGCCCACCGGACCTCCAGCACAGCCCACCGGATCTCCAGCACTGCCCACCGGACCTCCAGCACTGCCCACCGGACCTCCAGCACAGCCCACCGGATCTCCAGCACTGCCCACCGGACCTCCAGCACTGCCCACCGGACCTCCAGCACTGCCCACCGGACCTCCAGCACTCGCCACCGGACCTCCAGCACTCCCCACCGGACCTCCAGCACTCCCCACCGGACCTCCAGCACTCCCCACCGGACCTCCGGCACTGCCCACCGGACCTCCGGCACTGCCCACCGGACCTCCAGCACTGCCCACCGGACCTCCAGCACTGCCCACCGGACCTCCAGCACTGCCCACCGGACCTCCAGCACTGCCCACCTGACCTCCAGCACTGCCCACCGGACCTCCAGCACAGCCCACCGGACATCCAGCACTCCCCACCGGACCTCCAGCACTGCCCACCGGACCTCCAGCACTGCCCACCGGACCTCCAGCACTCGCCACCGGACCTCCAGCACTCGCCACCGGACCTCCAGCACTGCCCACCGGACCTCCAGCACTGCCCACCGGACCTCCGGCACTGCCCACCGGACCTCCGGCACTGCCCACCGGACCTCCAGCACTGCCCACCGGACCTACAGCACTCCCCACCGGACCTCCAGCACTGCCCACCGGACCTACAGCACTCCCCACCGGACCTCCAGCACTGCCCACCGGACCTCCAGCACTCCCCACCGGACCTCCGGCACTGCCCACCGGACCTCCGGCACTGCCCACCGGACCTCCAGCACAGCCCACCGGACCTCCAGCACTGCCCACCGGACCTCCAGCACTGCCCACCGGACCTCCAGCACTGCCCACCGGACCTCCAGCACTGCCCACCGGACCACCAGCACTCGCCACCGGACCTCCAGCACTGCCCACCGGACCTCCAGCACTCCCCACCGGACCTCCAGCACTGCCCACCGGACCTCCAGCACTCGCCACCGGACCTCCAGCACTGCCCACCGGACCTCCAGCACTCGCCACCGGACCTCCAGCACTGCCCACCGGACCTCCAGCACTGCCCACCGGACCTCCAGCACTCCCCACCGGACCTCCAGCACTGCCCACCGGACATCCGGCACTGCCCACCGGACCTCCAACACTCCCCACCGGACCTCCAGCACTGGCCACCGGACCTCCAGCACTCGCCACCGGACCTCCAGCACTGCCCACCGGACCTCCAGCACTGCCCACCGGACCTCCAGCACTCCCCACCGGACCTCCAGCACTGCCCACCGGACATCCGGCACTGCCCACCGGACCTCCAACACTCCCCACCGGACCTCCAGCACTGCCCACCTGACCTCCTGCACTGCCCACCGGACCTCCAGCACTCGCCACCGGACCTCCAGCACTGCCCAGCGGACCTCCAGCACTCCCCACCGGACCACCAGCACTGCCCACCGGACCTCCAGCACTCCCCACCGGACCTCCAGCACTCGCCACCGGACCTCCAGCACTCGCCCACCGGACCTCCAGCACTCCCCACCGGACCTCCAGCACTGCCCACCGGACCTCCAGCACTGCCCACCGGACCTCCAGCACTGCCCACCGGACCTCCAGCACTCGCCACCGGACCTCCAGCACTGCCCACCGGACCTCCGGCACTCCCCACCGGACCTCCAGCACTGCCACCGGACCTCCGGCACTCGCCACCGGACCTCCAGCACTGCCCACCGGACCTCCAGCACTCCCCACCGGACCTCCAGCACTCCCCACCGGACCTCCAGCACTGCCCACCGGACCTCCAGCACTCCCCACCGGACCTCCAGCACTGCCCACCGGACCTCCAGCACAGCCCACCGGACCTCCAGCACAGCCCACCGGACCTCCAGCACTCCCCACCGGACCTCCAGCACTGCCCACCGGACCTCCAGCACTCGCCACCGGACCTCGAGCACTCGCCACCGGACCTCCAGCACTGCCCACCGGACCTCCAGCACTCCCCACCGGACCTCCAGCACTCGCCACCGGACCTCGAGCACTCGCCACCGGACCTCCAGCACTGCCCACCGGACCTCCAGCACTCCCCACCGGTCCTCCAGCACTGCCCACCGGACCTCCAGCACTGCCCACCGGACCTCCAGCACTCCCCACCGGACCTCCAGCACTGCCCACCGGACCTCCAGCACTGCCCACCGGACCTCCAGCACTGCCCACCGGACCTCCGGCACTGCCCACCGGACCTCCGGCACTCCCCACCGGACCACCAGCACTCGCCACCGGACCTCCAGCACTGCCCACCGGACCTCCAGCACTCCCCACCGGACCTCCAGCACTGCCCACCGGACCTCCAGCACTCGCCACCGGACCTCCAGCACTCGCCACCGGACCACCAGCACTCCCCACCGGACCACCAGCACTGCCCACCGGACATCCAGCACTGCCCACCGGACCTCCAGCACTCCCCACCGGACCTCCAGCACTCGCCACCGGCCCTCCAGCACTGCCCACCGGCCCTCCGGCACTGCCCACCGGCCCTCCAGCACTGCCCACCGGCCCTCCAGCACTGCCCACCGGACCTCCAGCACTCGCCACCGGACCTCCAGCACTGCCCACCGGACCTCCAGCACTGCCCACCGGACCTCCAGCACTGCCCACCGGACCTCCAGCACTGCCCACCGGACCTCCAGCACTCCCCACCGGACCTCCAGCACTGCCCACCGGACCTCCAGCACTGCCCACCGGACCTCCAGCACTCCCCACCGGACCTCCAGCACTGCCCACCGGACCTCCAGCACTCCCCACCGGACCTCCAGCACCCGCCACCGGACCTCCAGCACCCGCCACCGGACCTCCAGCACTCGCCACCGGACCTCCAGCACTGCCCACCGGACCTCCAGCACTCCCCACCGGACCTCCAGCACTCCCCACCGGACCTCCGACACTCCCCACCGGACCTCCAGCACTCCCCACCGGACCTCCAGCACTCCACACCGGACCTCCAGCACAGCCCACCGGACCTCCAGCACTGCCCACCGGACCTCCAGCACTGCCCACCGGACCTCCAGCACTCCCCACCGGACCTCCAGCACTCCCCGCCGGACCTCCAGCACTGCCCACCGGACCTCCAGCACTGCCCACCGGACCTCCAGCACTGCCCACCGGACCTCCAGCACAGCCCACCGGACCTCCAGCACTGCCCACCGGACCTCCAGCACAGCCCACCGGATCTCCAGCACTGCCCACCGGACCTCCAGCACTGCCCACCGGACCTCCAGCACTGCCCACCGGACCTCCAGCACAGCCCACCGGATCTCCAGCACTGCCCACCGGACCTCCAGCACTGCCCACCGGACCTCCAGCACTGCCCACCGGATCTCCAGCACTCGCCACCGGACCTCCAGCACTGCCCACCGGACCTCCAGCACTGCCCACCGGACCTCCAGCACTCCCCACCGGACCTCCAGCACTCCCCACCGGACCTCCGGCACTGCCCACCGGACCTCCGGCACTGCACACCGGACCTCCGGCACTGCCCACCGGACCTCCAGCACAGCCCACCGGACCTCCAGCACTGCCCACCGGACCTCCAGCACTGCCCACCTGACCTCCAGCACTGCCCACCGGACCTCCAGCACAGCCCACCGGACATCCAGCACTCCCCACCGGACCTCCAGCACTGCCCACCGGACCTCCAGCACTCGCCACCGGACCTCCAGCACTCGCCACCGGACCTCCAGCACTGCCCACCGGACCTCCAGCACTGCCCACCGGACCTCCGGCACTGCCCACCGGACCTACAGCACTGCCCACCGGACCTCCAGCACTGCCCACCGGACCTCCAGCACTCCCCACCGGACCACCAGCACTCCCCACCGGACCTCCAGCACTCCCCACCGGACCTCCAGCACTGCCCACCGGACCTACAGCACTGCCCACCGGACCTCCGGCACTCCCCACCGGACCTCCGGCACTGCCCACCGGACCTCCGGCACTCCCCACCGGACCTCCGGCACTGCCCACCGGACCTCCAGCACAGCCCACCGGACCTCCAGCACTGCCCACCGGACCACCAGCACTGCCCACCGGACCTCCAGCACTGCCCACCGGACCTCCAGCACTCCCCACCGGACCTCCAGCACTGCCCACCGGACCTACAGCACTGCCCACCGGACCTCCGGCACTCCCCACCGGACCTCCGGCACTGCCCACCGGACCTCCGGCACAGCCCACCGGACCTCCAGCACTGCCCACCAGACCTCCAGCACTGCCCACCGGACCTCCAGCACTCGCCACCGGACCTCCAGCACTCGCCACCGGACCTCCAGCACTCCCCACCGGACCTCCGACACTCCCCACCGGACCTCCGACACTCCCCACCGGACCTCCGGCACTCCCCACCGGACCTCCAGCACTCCCCACCGGACCTCCAGCACTGCCCACCGGACCTCCAGCACTGCCCACCGGACCTCCGGCACTCCCCACCGGACCTCCAGCACTGCCACCGGACCTCCGGCACTCGCCACCGGACCTCCAGCACTGCCCACCGGACCTCCAGCACTCCCCACCGGACCTCCAGCACTCCCCACCGGACCTCCAGCACTCCCCACCGGACCTCCAGCACTCCCCACCGGACCTCCAGCACTGCCCACCGGACCTCCAGCACAGCCCACCGGACCTCCAGCACAGCCCACCGGACCTCCAGCACTCCCCACCGGACCTCCAGCACTGCCCACCGGACCTCCAGCACTCGCCACCGGACCTCGAGCACTCGCCACCGGACCTCCAGCACTGCCCACCGGACCTCCAGCACTCCCCACCGGTCCTCCAGCACTGCCCACCGGACCTCCAGCACTGCCCACCGTACCTCCAGCACTCCCCACCGGACCTCCAGCACTGCCCACCGGACCTCCGGCACTGCCCACCGGACCTCCGGCACTGCCCACCGGACCTCCAGCACTCCCCACCGGACCACCAGCACTCGCCACCGGACCTCCAGCACTGCCCACCGGACCTCCAGCACTCCCCACCGGACCTCCAGCACTGCCCACCGGACCTCCAGCACTCGCCACCGGACCTCCAGCACTCCCCACCGGACCACCAGCACTCCCCACCGGACCACCAGCACTGCCCACCGGACCTCCAGCACTGCCCACCGGACCTCCAGCACTGCCCACCGGACCTCCAGCACTCCCCACCGGACCTCCAGCACTCGCCACCGGACCTCAAGCACAGCCCACCGGACCTCCAGCACTCGCCACCGGACCTCCAGCACTCCCCACCGGACCTCCAGCACCGCCCACCGGACCTCCAGCACCGCCTACCGGACCTCCAGCACTCCCCACCGGACCACCAGCACTCGCCACCGGACCTCCGACACTCCCCACCGGACCTCCAGCACTCCCCACCGGACCTCCAGCACTCCCCACCGGACCACCAGCACTCCCCACCGGACCTCCAGCACTCCCCACCGGACCTCCAGCACTGCCCACCGGACCTCCAGCACTGCCCACCGGACCCCCAGCACTCCCCACCGGACCTCCAGCACTGCCCACCGGACCTCCAGCACAGCCCACCGGACCTCCAGCACTGCCCACCGGACATCCAGCACTGCCCACCGGACCTCCAGCACTCCCCACCGGACCTCCAGCACTCCCCACCGGACCTCCAGCACTCCCCACCGGACCTCCAGCTCTGCCCACCGGACCTCCGGCACTCCCCACCGGACCTCCAGCACTCCCCACCGGACCACCAGCACTCCCCACCGGACCTCCAGCACTCCCCACCGGACCTCCAGCACTCCCCACCGGACCACCAGCACTCCCCACCTGACCTCCAGCACTCCCCACCGGACCTCCAGCACCCGCCACCGGACCTCCGGCACTCGCCACCGGACCTCCAGCACCCGCCACCGGACCTCCGGCACTCGCCACCGGACCTCCGGCACTCGCCACCGGACCTCCAGCACTGCCCACCGGACCTCCAGCACTGCCCACCGGACCTCCAGCACTCCCCACCGGACCTCCAGCACTGCCCACCGGACCTCCAGCACTCCCCACCGGACCTCCAGCACTGCCCACCGGACCTCCAGCACTGCCCACCGGACCTCCAGCACTGCCCACCGGACCTCCAGCACTGCCCACCGGACCTCCAGCACTGCCCATCGGACCTCCGGCACTGCCCACAGGACCTCCGGCACTCCCCACCGGACCTCCGGCACTCCCCACCGGACCTCCGGCACTCCCCACCGGACCTCCAGCACTGCCCCTCACACAGCCGCGTCCCGGCCCCCGAGCAGAAAATGGCGGCGGCACCTGGCTGCCCCGCAACCCACAGTACACCGAGGCCCGAGGCATGCGCAGTACTAAATACGCGGCTGCCGACCATATTGGTAAGGGCGCTGATTGCGTTATCGTTGGGCGAGGCAGCGGCTCCCCTCTCCGTGCGCCATGTTGGTGAGGGAACCCTGGCCGCCCGCCATGTCGGTGGAGAAATGCGAGCAGCTCCGACCCGCACCCTTGTGATGGTGGAAGCTGTGCATTGGTCATGGTTAATATGCAAGCAGTAGTTCAGATATTCAGAAGGACAAAGATTCTACAAATGTCGGAAATCTTAAACAACACTCACAAAATGCTGGAGGCAGCATCTATGCAGAGGAATAAACAGATTGGCAAGACCATGTAAACCTGTCTAGACATGACCCCCCCCTGCTGACTGCTCCTGTCGCACCTCCTACAGACCCTGAACTCCCTCAGTCTCCCAGATGGACAAGACCATGTAAACCTGTCTAGACATGCCCCCCTCCCTCTGCTGACTGCTCCTGTGGCTCCTCCCACAGACCCTGAACTCCCTCAGTCTCCCAGATGGACAAGACCATGTAAACCTGTCTAGACATGCCCCCCTCCCTCTGCTGACTGCTCCTGTGGCTCCTCCTACAGACCCTGAACTCCCTCAGTCTCCCAGATGGACAAGACCATGTAAACCTGTCTAGACATGCCCCCCCTCCTCTGCTGACTGCTCCTGTATCTCCTCCCACAGACCCTGAACTCCCTCAGTCCCGCAGATGGACAAGACCATGTAAACCTGTCTAGACATGCCCCCCCCCCCCCGCTGACTGCTCCTGTTGCTCCTCCTACAGACCCTGAACTCCCTGAGTCTCCAGATGGACAAGACCATGTAAACCTGTCTAGACATGCCCCCCCCCTCTGCTGACTGCTCCTGTGGCTCCTCCCACAGACCCTGAACTCCCTCAGTCTCCCAGATGGACAAGACCATGTAAACCTGTCTAGACATGCCCCCCCCCCACTGCTGAGTGCTCCTGTTGCTCCTCCTACAGACCATGAACTCCCTCAGTCTCCCAGATGGGTAAGACCATGTAAACCTGTCTAGACATGCCCCCCCTCCTCTGCTGACTGCTCCTGTGGCTCCTCCCACAGACGCTGAACTCCCTCAGTCTCCCAGATGGACATGACCTTGTAAACCTGTCGCATCATGCCCCCCACCCCTCTGCTGACTGCTCCTGTTGCTCCTCCCACAGTCCCTGAACTCCCTCAGTCTCCCAGATGGACAAGACCATGTAAACCTGTCTAGTCATGCCCCCCCCCTCTGCTGACTGCTCCTGTGGCTCCTCCCACAGTCCCTGAACTCCCTCAGTCTCCCAGATGGACAAGACTATGTAAACCTGTCTAGACATGCCCCCCCCCCCTCTGCTGACTGCTCCTGTGGATCCTCCCACAGACCCTGAACTCCCTCAGTCTCCCAGATGGACAAGACCATGTAAACCTGTCTAGACATGCCCCCCTCCCTCTGCTGACTGCTCCTGTGGCTCCTCCTACAGACCCTGAACTCCCTCAGTCTCCCAGATGGACAAGACCATGTATACCTGTCTAGACATGCCCCCCCCCCCCGCTGACTGCTCCTGTGGCTCCTCCTATAGACCCTGAACTCCCTCAGTCTCCCAGATGGACAAGACCATGTAAACCTGTCTAGACATGCCCCCCCTCCTCTGCTGACTGCTCCTGTATCTCCTCCCACAGACCCTGAACTCCCTCAGTCTCCCAGATGGACAAGACACTGTAAACCTGTCTAGACATGCCCCCCCCCCTGCTGACTGCTCCTGTTGCTCCTCCTACAGACCCTGAACTCCCTGAGTCTCCCAGATGGACAAGACCATGTAAACCTGTCTAGACATGCCCCCCTCCCTCTGCTGACTGCTCCTGTGGCTCCTCCTACAGACCCTGAACTCCCTCAGTCTCCCAGATGGACAAGACCATGTAAACCTGTCTAGACATGCCCCCCCCCCCCGCTGACTGCTCCTGTGGCTCCTCCTATAGACCCTGAACTCCCTCAGTCTCCCAGATGGACAAGACCATGTAAACATGTCTAGACATGCCCCCCCCCCCTCTGCTGACTGCTCCTGTATCTCCTCCCACAGACCCTGAACTCCCTCAGTCTCCCAGATGGACAAGACCATGTAAACCTGTCTAGACATGCCCCCCTCCTCTGCTGACTGCTCCTGTGGCTCCTCCTACAGAGCCTGAACTCCCTCAGTCTCCCAGATGGACAAGACCATGTAAACTTGTCTAGATATCCCCCCCCCTCTGCTGACTGCTCCTCTGGCTCCTCCTACAGGCCCTGAACTCCCTCAGTCTCCCAGATGGACAAGACCATGTAAACCTGTCTAGACATGCCCCCCTCCTCTGCTGACTGCTCCTGTGGCTCCTCCTACAGACCCTGAACTCCCTCAGTCTCCCAGATGGACAAGACCATGTAAACCTGTCTAGACATGCCCCCCCCCGCTGACTGCTCCTGTTGCTCCTCCTACAGACCCTGAACTCCCTCAGTCTCCCAGATGGACAAGACCATGTAAACCTGTCTAGACATGCCTCCCTCCCTCTGCTGACTGCTCCTGTGGCTCCTCCCACAGACCCTGAACTCCCTCTGTCTCCCTGATGGAGAAGACCATGTAAACCTGTCTAGACATGCCCCCCTCCTCTGCTGACTGCTCCTGTGGCTCCTCCTACAGAGCCTGAACTCCCTCAGTCTCCCAGATGGACAAGACCATGTAAACCTGTCTAGACATCCCCCCCCCCTCTGCTGACTGCTCCTGTGGCTCCTCCTACAGACCCTGAACTCCCTCAGTCTCCCAGATGGACAAGACCATGTAAACCTGTCTGGACATCCCCCCCCCCCCCCTCTGCTGACTGCTCCTGTTGCTCCTCCCACAGACCCTGAACTCCCTCAGACTCCCAGATGGACAAGACCATGTAAACCTGTCTAGACATGCCCCCCCCCCCCCGCTGACTGCTCCTGTGGCTCCTCCTACAGGCCCTGAACTCCCTCAGTCTCCCAGATGGACAAGACCATGTAAACCTGTCTAGACATGCCCCCCTCCTCTGCTGACTGCTCCTGTGGCTCCTCCTACAGACCCTGAACTCCCTCAGTCTCCCAGATGGACAAGACCATGTAAACCTGACTAGACATGCCCCCCTCCCTCTGCTGACTGCTCCTGTGGCTCCTCCTACAGACCCTGAACTCACTCAGTCTCCCAGATGGACAAGACCATGTAAACCTGTCTAGACATGCCCCCCTCCCTCTGCTGACTGCTCCTGTGGCTCCTCCTACAGACCCTGAACTCCCTCAGTCTCCCAGATGGACAAGACATGTAAACCTGTCTAGACATGCCCCCCCCTCCTCTGCTGACTGCTCCTGTATCTCCTCCCACAGACCCTGAACTCCCTCAGTCTCCCAGATGGACAAGACCATGTAAACCTGTCTAGACATGCCCCCCCCCCCCCCCGCTGACTGCTCCTGTTGCTCCTCCTACAGACCCTGACCTCCCTGAGTCTCCCAGATGGACAAGACCATGTAAACCTGTCTAGACATGCTCCCCAACCCCGCTGACTGCTCCTGTATCTCCTCCCACAGACCCTGAACTCCCTCAGTCTCCCAGATGGACAAGACCATGTAAACCTGACTAGACATGCCCCCCCCCTCCCTCTGCTGACTGCTCCTGTGGCTCCTCCCACAGACCCTGAACTCCCTCAGTCTCCCAGATGGACAAGACCATGTAAACCTGTCTAGACATGCCCCCCCCCTCTGCTGACTGCTCCTGTGGCTCCTCCTACAGACCCTGAACTCCCTCAGTCTCCCAGATGGACAAGACCATGTAAACCTGTCTAGACATGCCCCCCCCCCCCCGCTGACTGCTCCTGTTGCTCCTCCTACAGACCCTGAACTCCCTCAGTCTCCCAGATGGACAAGACCATGTAAACCTGTCTAGACATGCCCACCCCCTCTGCTGACTGCTCCTGTGGCTCCTCCTACAGATCCTGAACTCCCTCAGTCTCCCAGATGGACAAGACCATGTAAACCTGTCTAGACATGCCCCCCCCCCTCTGCTGACTGCTCCTGTGGCTTCTCCTATAGATCCTGAACTCCCTCAGTCTCCCAGATTGGCAAGACCATGTAAACCTGTCTAGACATGCCCCCCCCCTCTGCTGACTGCTCCTGTGGCTCCTCCTACAGACCCTGAACTCCCTCAGTCTCCCAGATGGACAAGACCATGTAAACCTGTCTAGACTTGCCCCCCCCCCCTGCTGACTGCTCCTGTGGCTCCTCCCACAGACCCTGAACACCCTCAGTCTCCCAGATGGACAAGACCATGTAAACCTGTCTAGACATGCCCCCCCTCCTCTGCTGACTGCTGCTGTGGCTCCTCCTACAGACCCTGAACTCCCTCAGCCTCCCAGATGGACAAGACCATGTAAACCTGTCTAGACATGCCCCCACCCCCTCTGCTGACTGCTCCTGTGGCTCCTCCTACAGACCCTGAACTCCCTCAGCCTCCCAGAAGGACAAGACCATGTAAACCTGTCTAGACATGCCCCCCCCCTCTGCTGACTGCTCCTGTATCTCCTCCCACAGACCCTGTACTCCCTCAGTCTCCCAGATGGACAAGACCATGTAAACCTCTCTAGACATGCCCCCCCCGCTGACTGCTCCTGTTGCACCTCCTACAGACCCTGAACTCCCTGAGTCTCCCAGATGGACAAGACCATGTAAACATGTCTAGACATGCCCCCCCCCCCCTCTGCTGACTGCTCCTGTATCTCCTCCCACAGACCCTGAACTCCCTCAGTCTCCCAGATGGACAAGACCATGTAAACCTGTCTAGACATGCCCCCCTCCTCTGCTGACTGCTCCTGTGGCTCCTCCTACAGAGCCTGAACTCCCTCAGTCTCCCAGATGGACAAGACCATGTAAACTTGTCTAGATATCCCCCCCCCTCTGCTGACTGCTCCTCTGGCTCCTCCTACAGGCCCTGAACTCCCTCAGTCTCCCAGATGGACAAGACCATGTAAACCTGTCTAGACATGCCCCCCTCCTCTGCTGACTGCTCCTGTGGCTCCTCCTACAGACCCTGAACTCCCTCAGTCTCCCAGATGGACAAGACCATGTAAACCTGTCTAGACATGCCCCCCCCCGCTGACTGCTCCTGTTGCTCCTCCTACAGACCCTGAACTCCCTCAGTCTCCCAGATGGACAAGACCATGTAAACCTGTCTAGACATGCCTCCCTCCCTCTGCTGACTGCTCCTGTGGCTCCTCCCACAGACCCTGAACTCCCTCTGTCTCCCTGATGGAGAAGACCATGTAAACCTGTCTAGACATGCCCCCCTCCTCTGCTGACTGCTCCTGTGGCTCCTCCTACAGAGCCTGAACTCCCTCAGTCTCCCAGATGGACAAGACCATGTAAACCTGTCTAGACATCCCCCCCCCCTCTGCTGACTGCTCCTGTGGCTCCTCCTACAGACCCTGAACTCCCTCAGTCTCCCAGATGGACAAGACCATGTAAACCTGTCTGGACATCCCCCCCCCCCCTCTGCTGACTGCTCCTGTTGCTCCTCCCACAGACCCTGAACTCCCTCAGACTCCCAGATGGACAAGACCATGTAAACCTGTCTAGACATGCCCCCCCCCCCCCGCTGACTGCTCCTGTGGCTCCTCCTACAGGCCCTGAACTCCCTCAGTCTCCCAGATGGACAAGACCATGTAAACCTGTCTAGACATGCCCCCCTCCTCTGCTGACTGCTCCTGTGGCTCCTCCTACAGACCCTGAACTCCCTCAGTCTCCCAGATGGACAAGACCATGTAAACCTGACTAGACATGCCCCCCTCCCTCTGCTGACTGCTCCTGTGGCTCCTCCTACAGACCCTGAACTCCCTCAGTCTCCCAGATGGACAAGACATGTAAACCTGTCTAGAAATGCCCCCCCCTCCTCTGCTGACTGCTCCTGTATCTCCTCCCACAGACCCTGAACTCCCTCAGTCTCCCAGATGGACAAGACCATGTAAACCTGTCTAGACATGCCCCCCCCCCCCGCTGACTGCTCCTGTTGCTCCTCCTACAGACCCTGAACTCCCTGAGTCTCCCAGATGGACAAGACCATGTGAACCTATCTAGACATGCTCCCCCACCCCGCTGACTGCTCCTGTATCTCCTCCCACAGACCCTGAACTCCCTCAGTCTCCCAGATGGACAAGACCATGTAAACCTGTCTAGACATGCCCCCCCTCCCTCTGCTGACTGCTCCTGTGGCTCCTCCTACAGACCCTGAACTCACTCAGTCTCCCAGATGGACAAGACCATGTAAACCTGTCTAGACATGCCCCCCTCCCTCTGCTGACTGCTCCTGTGGCTCCTCCTACAGACCCTGAACTCCCTCAGTCTCCCAGATGGACAAGACATGTAAACCTGTCTAGACATGCCCCCCCCTCCTCTGCTGACTGCTCCTGTATCTCCTCCCACAGACCCTGAACTCCCTCAGTCTCCCAGATGGACAAGACCATGTAAACCTGTCTAGACATGCCCCCCCCCCCCCGCTGACTGCTCCTGTTGCTCCTCCTACAGACCCTGACCTCCCTGAGTCTCCCAGATGGACAAGACCATGTAAACCTGTCTAGACATGCTCCCCAACCCCGCTGACTGCTCCTGTATCTCCTCCCACAGACCCTGAACTCCCTCAGTCTCCCAGATGGACAAGACCATGTAAACCTGACTAGACATGCCCCCCCCCTCCCTCTGCTGACTGCTCCTGTGGCTCCTCCCACAGACCCTGAACTCCCTCAGTCTCCCAGATGGACAAGACCATGTAAACCTGTCTAGACATGCCCCCCCCCTCTGCTGACTGCTCCTGTGGCTCCTCCTACAGACCCTGAACTCCCTCAGTCTCCCAGATGGACAAGACCATGTAAACCTGTCTAGACATGCCCCCCCCCCCCCGCTGACTGCTCCTGTTGCTCCTCCTACAGACCCTGAACTCCCTCAGTCTCCCAGATGGACAAGACCATGTAAACCTGTCTAGACATGCCCACCCCCTCTGCTGACTGCTCCTGTGGCTCCTCCTACAGATCCTGAACTCCCTCAGTCTCCCAGATGGACAAGACCATGTAAACCTGTCTAGACATGCCCCCCCCCCTCTGCTGACTGCTCCTGTGGCTTCTCCTATAGATCCTGAACTCCCTCAGTCTCCCAGATTGGCAAGACCATGTAAACCTGTCTAGACATGCCCCCCCCCTCTGCTGACTGCTCCTGTGGCTCCTCCTACAGACCCTGAACTCCCTCAGTCTCCCAGATGGACAAGACCATGTAAACCTGTCTAGACTTGCCCCCCCCCCCTGCTGACTGCTCCTGTGGCTCCTCCCACAGACCCTGAACACCCTCAGTCTCCCAGATGGACAAGACCATGTAAACCTGTCTAGACATGCCCCCCCTCCTCTGCTGACTGCTGCTGTGGCTCCTCCTACAGACCCTGAACTCCCTCAGCCTCCCAGATGGACAAGACCATGTAAACCTGTCTAGACATGCCCCCACCCCCTCTGCTGACTGCTCCTGTGGCTCCTCCTACAGACCCTGAACTCCCTCAGCCTCCCAGAAGGACAAGACCATGTAAACCTGTCTAGACATGCCCCCCCCCTCTGCTGACTGCTCCTGTATCTCCTCCCACAGACCCTGTACTCCCTCAGTCTCCCAGATGGACAAGACCATGTAAACCTCTCTAGACATGCCCCCCCCGCTGACTGCTCCTGTTGCACCTCCTACAGACCCTGAACTCCCTGAGTCTCCCAGATGGACAAGACCATGTAAACCTGTCTAGACATGCTCCCCCACCCCGCTGACTGCTCCTGTGGCTCCTCCCACAGACCCTGAACTCCCTCAGTCTCCCAGATGGACAAGACCATGTAAACCTGTCTAGACATGCCCCCCCCCTGCTGACTGCTCCTGTTGCTCCTCCTACAGACCCTGAACTCCCTCAGTCTCCCAGATGGGCAAGACCATGTAAACCCGTCTAGACATCCCCCCCTCCTCTGCTGACTGTTCTGTGGCTCCTCCTACAGAACCTGTACTCCCTCAGTCTCCAGATGGACAAGACCATGTAAACCTGTCTAGACATGCCCCCCCCCCCCTGCTGACTGCTCCTGTATCTCCTCCCACAGACCCTGAACTCCCTCAGTCTCCCAGATGGACAAGACCATGTAAACCTGACTAGACATGCCCCCCCCCTTTGCTGACTGCTCCTGTGGCTCCTCCCACAGACACTGAACTCCCTCAGTCTCCCAGATGGACAAGACCATGTAAACCTGACTAGACATGCCCCCCCCCTTTGCTGACTACTCCTGTGGCTCCTCCTACAGACCCTGAGCTCCCTCAGTCTCCCAGATGGACAAGACCATGTAAACCTCTCTAGACATGCCCCCCTCTCCTCTGCTGACTGCTCCTGTGGCTCCTCCTACAGACCCTGAACTCCCTCGGTCTCCCAGATGGACAAGACCATGTAAACCTGTCTAGACATGCCCCCCTCCTCTGCTGACTGTTCCTGTGGCTCCTCCTACAGACCCTGAACTCCCTCAGTCTCCCAGATGGACAAGACCATGTAAACCTGTCTAGACATGCCCCCCCCCTCTGCTGACTGCTCCTGTGGCTCCTCCTACAGACCCTGAACTCTGTCAGTCTCCCAGATGGACAAGACCATGTAAACCTGTGTAGACATGCCCCCCCCCTCTGCTGACTGCTCCTGTATCTCCTCCCACAGACCCTGAACTCCCTCAGTCTCCCAGATGGACAAGACCATGTAAACCTGTCTAGACATGCCCCCCCCTCCCTCTGCTGACTGCTCCTGTGGCTCCTCCCACAGACCCTGAACTCCCTCAGTCTCCCAGATGGACAAGACCATGTAAACCTGTCTAGACATGCCCCCCCCCCGCTGACTGCTCCTGTGGCTCCTCCCACAGACCCTGAACTCCCTCAGTCTCCCAGATGGACAAGACCATGTAAACCTGTCTAGACATGCCCCCCCCCCCCCGCTGACTGCTCCTCTGGCTCCTCATACAGACCCTGAACTCCCTCAGTCTCCCAGATGGACAAGACCATGTAAACCTGTCTAGACATGCTCCCCCCCGCCCTCTGCTGACTGCTCCTGTGGCTCCTCCTACAGACCCTGAACTCCGTCAGTCTCCCAGATGGACAAGACCATGTAAACCTGTCTAGACATGCCCCCCTCCCTCTGCTGACTGCTCCTGTGGCTCCTCCTACAGACCCTGAACTCCCTCAGTCTCCCAGATGGACAAGACCATGTAAACCTGACCAGACATGCCCCCCCCCCCATTGACTGCTCCTGTGGCTCCTCCTACAGACCCTGAACTCCCTCAGTCTCCCAGATGGACAAGGCCATGTAAACCTGTCTAGACATGCCCCCCCCGCCCTCTGCTGACTGCTCCTGTGGCTCCTCCTACAGACCCTGAACTCCCTCAGTCTCCCAGATGGACAAGACCATGTAAACCTGTCTAGACATGCCCCCTCTCCTCTGCTGACTGCTCCTGTGGCTCCACCTACAGACCCTGAACTCCCTCAGTCTCCCAGATGGACAAGACCATGTAAACCTGTCTAGACCTGCCCCCCCCCCCCCTGCTGACTGCTCCTGTGGCTTCTCCTATAGATCCTGAACTCCCTCAGTCTCCTAGATGGACAAGACCATGTATACCTGTCTAGACATGCCCCCCCCCCCTCTGCTGACTGCTCCTGTGGCTCCTCCCACAGACCCTGAACTCCCTCAGTCTCCCAGATGGACAAGACCATGTAAACCTGTCTAGACATGCCCCCCCCCCTCTGCTGACTGCTCCTGTGGCTCCTCCCACAGACCCTGAACTCCCTCAGTCTCCCAGATGGACAAGACCATGTAAACCTGTCTAGACATGCTCCCCCCCGCCCTCTGCTGACTGCTCCTGTGGCTCCTCCTACAGACCCTGAACTCCGTCAGTCTCCCAGATGGACAAGGCCATGTAAACCTGTCTAGACATGCCCCCCCCCCCCCCCGCTGACTGATCCTGTGGCTCCTCCTATAGACCCTGAACTCCCTCAGTCTCCCAGATGGACAAGACCATGTAAACCTGTCTAGACATGCCCCCCTCCTGCTGACTGCTCCTGTGGCTCCTCCCACAGACCCTGTACTCCCTCAGTCTACCAGATGGACAAGACCATGTAAACCTGTCTAGACATGCCCCCCCCCCTGCTGACTGCTGCTGTGGCTCCTCCCACAGACCCTGAACTCCCTCAGTCTCCCAGATGGACAAGACCATGTAATCCTGTCTAGACATGCCCCCCCCCCTCTGCTGACTGCTCCTGTGGCTCCTCCCACAGACCCTGAACTCCCTCAGTCTCCCAGATGGACAAGGCCATGTAAACCTGTCTAGACATGCCCCCCTCCCTCTGCTGACTGCTCCTGTGGCTCCTCCTACAGACCCTGAACTCCCTCAGTCTCCCAGATGGACAAGACCATGTAAACCTGTCTAGACATGCCCCCCTCCCTCTGCTGACTGCTCCTGTGGCTCCTCCTACAGACCCTGAACTCCCTCAGTCTCCCAGATGGACAAGACCATGTAAACCTGACTAGACATGCCCCCCCCCCCGTTGACTGCTCCTGTGGCTCCTCCTACAGACCCTGAACTCCCTCAGTCTCCCAGATGGACAAGGCCATGTAAACCTGTCTAGACATGCCCCCCCCGCCCTCTGCTGACTGCTCCTGTGGCTCCTCCTACAGACCCTGAACTCCCTCAGTCTCCCAGATGGACAAGACCATGTAAACCTGTCTAGACATGCCCCCTCTCCTCTGCTGACTGCTCCTGTGGCTCCACCTACAGACCCTGAACTCCCTCAGTCTCCCAGATGGACAAGACCATGTAAACCTGTCTAGACCTGCCCCCCCCCCCCTGCTGACTGCTCCTGTGGCTTCTCCTATAGATCCTGAACTCCCTCAGTCTCCTAGATGGACAAGACCATGTATACCTGTCTAGACATGCCCCCCCCCCTCTGCTGACTGCTCCTGTGGCTCCTCCCACAGACCCTGAACTCCCTCAGTCTCCCAGATGGACAAGACCATGTAAACCTGTCTAGACATGCCCCCCCCCCCCCTCTGCTGACTGCTCCTGTGGCTCCTCCCACAGACCCTGAACTCCCTCAGTCTCCCAGATGGACAAGACCATGTAAACCTGTCTAGACATGCTCCCCCCCGCCCTCTGCTGACTGCTCCTGTGGCTCCTCCTACAGACCCTGAACTCCGTCAGTCTCCCAGATGGACAAGGCCATGTAAACCTGTCTAGACATGCCCCCCCCCCCCGCTGACTGATCCTGTGGCTCCTCCTATAGACCCTGAACTCCCTCAGTCTCCCAGATGGACAAGACCATGTAAACCTGTCTAGACATGCCCCCCTCCTGCTGACTGCTCCTGTGGCTCCTCCCACAGACCCTGTACTCCCTCAGTCTACCAGATGGACAAGACCATGTAAACCTGTCTAGACATGCCCCCCCCTGCTGACTGCTGCTGTGGCTCCTCCCACAGACCCTGAACTCCCTCAGTCTCCCAGATGGACAAGACCATGTAAACCTGTCTAGACATGCCCCCCCCCCCCCCGCTGACTGCTCCTGTGGCTCCTCCTACAGACCCTGAACTCCCTCAGTCTCCCAGATGGACAAGACCATGTAAACCTGTCTAGACATGCCCCCCCCTCTGCTGACTGCTCCTGTGGCTCCTCCTACAGACCCTGAACTCCCTCAGTCTCCCAGATGGACAAGACCATGTAAACCTGTCTAGACATGCCCCCCCCCCCCTCTGCTGACTGCTCCTGTGGCTCCTCCTACAGACCGTGAACACCCTCAGTCTCCCAGATGGACAAGACCATGTAAACCTGTCTAGACATGCCCCCCCCCCGCTGACTGCTCCTGTGGCTCCTCCTACAGACCCTGAACTCCCTCAGTCTCCCAGATGGGCAAGACCATGTAAACCTGTCTAGACATGCCCCCCCCCCCCGCTGACTGCTCCTGTGGCTCCTCCTACAGACCCTGAACTCCCTCAGTCTCCCAGATGGACAAGACCATGTAAACCTGTCTAGACATGCCCCCCTCCCTCTGCTGACTGTTCCTGTGGGTCCTCCTACAGACCCTGAACTCCCTCAGTCTCCCAGATGGACAAGACCATGTAAACCTGTCTAGACATGCCCCCTCCCTCTACTGACTGCTCCTGTGGCTTCTCCTACAGACCCTGAACTCCCTCAGTCTCCCAGATGGACAAGACCATGTAAACCTGTCTGGACATCCCCCCCCCCTCTGCTGACTGCTCCTGTGGCTCCTCCTACAGACCCTGAACTCCCTCAGTCTCCCAGATGGACAAGACCATGTAAACCTGTCTAGACATGCCCCCCTCCCTCTGCTGACTGTTCCTGTGGGTCCTCCCACAGACCCTGAACTCCCTCAGTCTCCCAGATGGACAAGACCATGTAAACCTGTCTAGACATGCCCCCCCCCCCTCTGCTGACTGCTCCTGTGGCTCCTCCTACAGACCCTGAACTCCCTCAGTCTCCCAGATGGACAAGACCATGTAAACCTGTCTAGACATGTCCCCCCCCTCCCTCTGCTGACTGCTGCTGTGGCTCCTCCTACAGACCCTGAACTCCCTCAGTCTCCCAGATGGACAAGACCATGTAAACCTGTCTGGACATGCCCCCACCCCCCCGCTGACTGCTGCTGTGGCTCCTCCTACAGACCCCTGTATAAAGGTGATCGGGGGCACTGCTCCTCCCTCAGTCTCCCACATGCCGTGCTCCCTTTTTGCTGCTAATAAAAGCCTATCGTTCACTTCCAGTCTCCTAGAGTTATTGATGGTGCAGCAAAGTGCCATCATGGGGACTGAGAGGAAGGAGGTGGGATGCGGGGAAGGAGAGGTGAGAGTAATGAGAAAATCTGCAGATGCTGGAAATCCAAGCACTGCACACAAAATGCTGAGGGGTCGAGTTAAAAGGCGGGGGAATGGGATTTGGAATTAAAATGAGAGAAGCCACTGTATGATTCCACTTTCCATTTCTATACGTCTGTCCCTGGGCTCCTCCACTTCTCTCTACGCTTCTCACACTTTGAATTTTTTCAATGATTTTAAGTTCCTTGGCCCCCACCACTTTATTTTCACCATGGACATCCAGTCCCTATATACTTTTATCCCCCACCAGGAAGGTCTCAAAGCTCTCTGCTTCTTTTTGGATTCCAGACCTAACCAATTCCCCTCTACCACCACTCTCCTCTGTCTAGCGGAATTAGTTCTTACTCTCAATAATTTCTCCTTTGGCTCTTCCCACTTCCTCCAAACCAAAGGTGTGGCCATGGGCACCAATACGGGTTCCAGCTATTTTGTTGGCTTTGTGGAACGGTCCATTTTCCAAGTCTATACGGGTATCCATACCCCTTTCTTCCTTCACTACATCGATGACTGCATTGGCGCTGCCTCCTGCACACATGCTGAGCTCTGTCGACTTCATTAACTTTGCCTCCAACTTTCACCCTGCCCTCAAATTTACCTGGTCCGTTTCTGACACCTCTCTCCCCTTTCTTGTTCTTTCTGTCTCCATCTCTGGAGACGGCTTATCTACTGATATCTACTATAAGCCTACAGACTCTCACAGCTACCTGGACTATTCCTCTTCCCACCCTGTCTCTTGCAAAAAGGCTATCCCCTTCTCACAATTCCTCCGTCTCCGTCGCATCTGCTCTCAGGATGAGGCTTTTCATTCCAGGACGAAGGAGATGTCTTCCTTTTTTAAACAAAGGGGTTTCCCTTCTTCCACCATCAACTTTGCTCTCAAACGCATCTCTCCCATTTCCCGCACGTCTGCCCTCACCCCATCCACCCACCACCCCACTCGGGATAGGGTTCCCCTTGTCCTCACCTACCACCCCACCAGCCTCCAGGTCCAACGTATAATTCTCTGTAACTTCCGCCACCTCCAACGGGATCCCACTACCAAGCACATCTTTCCGTGCTTTCTGCTTTCTGCAGGGATCGCTCCCTACGCGACTCCCTTGTCCACTCGTCCCGTCCCCCCCATCCCTTCCCACCGATCTCCCTCCTGGCACTTATCCTTGTAAACGGAACAAATGCTACACCTGCCCTTACACTTCCTCCCTCACCACCATTCAGGGCTCCAGACGGTCCTTCCAGGTGAGGCGACACTTCACCTGTGAGTCGGCTGGTGTGGTATACTGCGTCCGGTGCTCCCAGTGTGGCCTTTTATATATTGGTGAGACCCGACGCAGACTGGGAGACCATTTCGCTGAACACCTACACTCGGTCCACCAGAGAAAGCAGGATCTCCCAGTGGCCACACATTTTAATTCCACGTCCCATTCCCATTCTGATATGTCTATCCACGGCCTCCTCTACTGTCAAGATGAATCCAAACTCAGATTGGAGGAACAACACGTTATATACCGGCTGGGTAGCCTCCAAACTGATGGCATGAACATTGACTTCTCTAACTTCCGTTAATGCCCTTCCCCTTCTTACCCCATCCCTGATATATTTAGATTCCCCCCTCCCCTTTTTATTTTCTCTCTGCCCATCACTCCTTGCCTGCTCTCCATCTCCCTCTGGTGCTCCCCTCCCCCTTTCTTTCTCCCGAGGCCTCCCATCCCATGATCCTTTCCCTTCTCCAGCTCTGTATCACTTTTGCCAATCACCTTTCTGGCTCTCAGCTTCACCCCACTCCCTCCGGTCTTCTCCTATCATTTCAGATTTCCCCCTCCCCCTCCTACTTTCAAATCTCATACTATCTTTTCTTTCAGTTAGTCCTGACGAAGGGTCTTGGCCCGAAATGTCGACAGTGCTTCTCCCTATAGATGCTGCCTGGGAATATAGATGGAAATTCAGTTACTCTATTGAATATATACGCACCCCCAGGAAGAGATGCTGGTTTCTTTAGGAAAATTACTAATATTGTGGTAATGGAAACAGAAGGTCTCTTGATAGGTGGGGGAGACTTAAATCTATAATTACAACCAAAGTTAGAATCTTCCAATAGAAAAACCTGTGAAACATAATCCTTACATAAGAAAGTGAATACACTTTTTGAGGTTGTTGTTTGAATTGATATATGGACCTTTCCCCCAACAGAAGGGATTACACTCATTATTCTGCCCCCCATTCTGTATATACAATAGACTATTTCATATCATAAGGTGTAACATTATTTCATAACATATCATAAGAAGCAAATAAGGTGCTTGATGAGTATAAAAAATGCAAAAAAAACTTAAGAAAGAAATCAAGAGGGCTAAAAGAAGACACGAGGTTGCTTTGGCAGTCAGGGTGAAGGATAATCCAAAGAGCTTCTACAGGTATATGAAGAGCAAAAGGATAGTAAGGGATAAAATTGGTCCTCTTGAAGATCAGAGCGGTCGGCTATGTATGGAACCAAAAGAAATGGGAGAGATATTAAATGGTTTTTTGCATCTGTATTTACTAAGGAAACTGGCATGGAGTCTATGGAAACAAGGCAAACAGGTAGGGAGGTCATGGAACTTATACAGATTGAAGAGGAGGAGGTGCTTGCTGTCTTGAGGCAAATCAGAGTAGATGAATCCCCGGGACCTGACAGGGTATTCCCTCGGACCTTGAGGGAGACTAGTGTTGAAATTGCAGGGGCCCTGGCAGAAATATTTAAAATGTCGATATTTACAGGTCAGGTGCCGGAGGATTGGAGGATAGCTCATGTAGTTCCGTTGTTTAAAGAAGGCTCTAACAGTAATCTGGAAAATTATAGGCTGGTAAGTTTGACATCGGTAGTGGGTGAATTATTGGAAGGAGTACTAAGAGATAGGATCTACAAGTATTTGGATAGACAGGGACTTATTAGGGAGAGTCAACACGGCTTTGTGTATGATAGTCATGTTTAACAAATCTATTAGAGTTTTTCGAGGAGGTTACCAGGAAAGTGGATGAAAAGAAAGCAGTGGATGTGGTCTACATGGACTTCAGTAAGGCCTTTGACAAGGTCCCGCATGGGAGGTTAGTTAGGAAGATTCAGTTGCGAGGTATACATGGAAAGGTAGTAAATTGGATTAGACATTGGCTCAATGGGAGAAGTCAGAGAGTGGTAGTGGAGGATTGTTTCTCTGAATGGAGGCCTGTGACTAATGGTGTGCCACAGGGATCAGTGCTGGGTCCATTGTTATTTGTCATCTATATCAATGATCTGGATGATAACATGGTGAATTGGATCAGCAAATTTGCTGATGATACAAAGATTGGAGGTGTAGTGGACAATGAGGAAGGTTTTCAAAGCTTGCAGAGGGATTTGGACCAGCTGGAAAAATGGGCTGATAGATGGCAGATGGAGTTTAATACAGACAAGTGTGAGGTATTGCACTTTGGAAGGAAAAACCAAGGTAGAACATACAAGGTAAATGGTAGGACACTGAGGAGTGCAGTAGAACGAGGGATCGGGGAATACAGATACAAAATTCCCTAAAAGTGGAGTCACAGGTAGATAGGGTTGTAAAGAGAGCTTTTGGTACATTGGCCTTTATAAATCAAAGTATTGAGTATAAGAGTTGGAATGTAATGGTGAGGTTGTATAAGACATTGGTGAGACCGAGTTTGGAGTATTGTGTGCAGTTTTGGTCACTGATTTACAGGAAGGATATTAATAAGGTTGAAAGAATGCAGAGAAGGTTTACAAGGATGTTGCTGGGACTTGAGAAACTGAGTTACAGAGAAATGTTGAATAGGTTAGGACTTTATTTACTTTACTTTATTGTCACCAAACAATTGATACTAGAGCGTACAATCATCACAGCGAAATTTGATTCTGCGCTTCGTGCTCCCTGAAATACACATCCAAGTAAATGTAATAAAATATTTAAATTATAAATCATAATTAGAAAATAGAAAAGGGAAAGTAAGGTAGTGCAAGTCAGGTCCGGATATTTGGAAGGTACGGCCCAGATCCGGGTCAGGATCCGTTCAGCAGTCTTATCACAGTTGGAAAGAAGCTGTTCCCAAATCTGGCCATACGAATCTTCAAGCTCCTGAACCTTCTCCCGGAGGGAAGAGGGACAAAAAGTGTGTTGGCTGGGTGGGTCTTGTCCTTGATTATCCTGGCAGCACTGCTCCGACAGTGTGTGGTGTAAAGTGAGTCCAAGGATGGAAGATCGGTTTGCGTGATGTGCTGGGCTGTGTTCACGATCTTCTGCAGCTTCTTCCGGTCTTGGACAGGACAACTTCCATACCAGGTTGTGATGCACCCTAGAAGAATGCTTTCTACGGTGCACCTATAAAAATTAGTGAGGGTTTTAGGGGACAGGCCAAAGTTCTTCAGCTTTCTCAGGAAGTAAAGGCGCTGGTGGGCCTTCTTGGCAGTGGACTCTGCTTGGTTAGACCAAGTCAAGGTCAGTTGTGATATTCACTCTGAGGAACTTAAAGCTTTTGACCTGTTCCACCTGCGCACCACCGATGTAGATGTAGATGAGGGATAGGTTATTGTCTTCACACCATGCCACCAGGTTCTTAATTTCCTCTCTGTACTCAGACTCATCATTACCCACGATACGGCTACAATTGTGGTGTCATCAGCAAACTTATATATTGAGTTTGATGGAAACTTGGCTACACAATCATGGGTGTACAGTGAGTACAGCAGGGGGCTGAGTACACAGCCTTGGGGCACCAGTGCTCAGAGTGATTGTAGAGGAGAGCTTGTCCCCTATTTTCACAGCCTGGGTCCTGTCTGTGAGGAAGTTGAAGATCCAGCTGCAGATCTGAGTGCTAAGACCCAGGTTCTGGAGCTTAGGAATCAGTTTATTTGGAATGATGGTATTAAAGGCAGAGCTGTAGTCGATGAAAAGGAGCCTTACATATGCATCTTTATTCTCCAGGTGTTCTAAGCAGGAATGTAGTGTCAGAGAGTGGCATCTGCTGTTGACCTGTTGCTCCAGTAGGCGAATTGCAAAGTGGCGAGGTTGACCGGTAGGTTATGGTTGATGTGTGCCATAACCAATCACTCGAAGCACTTCATAGCAATCGATGTCAGAGCCACAGGTCAGTCGTCATTCAGGCATGCCGCCTTGCTTTTCTTCAGCACCGGGATTATCATTGCCTTCTTAAAACAGGAGGGGATCTTAGACTGAAGCAGGGAGCAGTTGAAGATGTCAGCAAACACTCCAGCTAGCTCCCTTGCACAGGCCCGAAGAACCCGTCCCGGGATGCCATCTGGGCCCGTCGCCTTCCTTGGATTTATCTTCAGGAAGGCTCTGCTAACGTTTTCCTCGGTGACGATGAATCTCAATGCCACCACGTCCTGTTCATCCGGAGGGGGCAGGACACTCCTCTTCTGTTTGAATCTTGCGTAGAATACGTTGTTACGTTATTCCCTGGAGTGTAGAAAAATGATGGGAGACTTGATATAAAATTATGACGGGTATAGATAGAGTGAATGCAAGCAGGCTTTTTCCACTGAGGCTAGGGGAGGAAAAAAACCAGAGGACATGGGTTAAGGGTGAAGGGGGAAAAGTTTAAAGGGAACATGGGGGGGCGGGATTCTTCACACAGAGAGTGGTGGGAGTGTGGTATGAGCTGCCAGATGAAGTGGTAAATGTGGGCTCACTTTTTTTTTGTAATTTATTTTTTATTGAAGTTCATCATCAAACAAACATTTCCATAAGATGTATTTCAGACATTGTACATATATATCACATAATCATATATATCACAAATCTCCACAAAGTATTTATCTGGGGTATACATTTATAGAAAAGAGTGAAAAGAAAAAACAAGCAAAAGGAAAGAACTATGTACAAGTAGGGGGTAATCTTTTTTTTTACAACAGATTCATTGATTTGTGAGAATAAAATCAGGCCTATGAGACATTATGTAGTTAAACCATTTTTCCCAGTATGAATCAAATTGTTCCAGCTTATGATTAACAGAAGCTGTTATCTTCTCCATTTTGTAAATGTCCGTTGTAATTTCCATCCATGTATTTAAAGTTGGGCTCTCCTGTGATAACCATTTCCTAGTAAGAGTCTTTTTACCAGCCACCAAAAGTATATTCATTAAATATTTATCTCTTTTCAACCATTCTTGAGGGATATATCCAAAATATATGGTCTTACTCTCCAAGGGTATTTCACATTTAAAGATGTCTTGTAGGGCATTGTGTATCCCCCACCAATAGTCTTTGATAACAGGGCAGTCCCAAAATATACGATAATGATTTTCATTTTGATTTCCACAATTCCTCCAGCAAACAGGGAGGTTACTATCATACTGGGATTTCTGAGAGGGTGTAATAAAATATCTTATCAAGTTTTTCCATCCAAACTCCCTCCATTTCTGTGAACTGGTACACTTCCATTGATATCCCCATATTGTTGTTCATTCTTCCTCAGATATAATTATACCTCCTTCCTTCTCCCATTTTGTTTTAATGTATGAAGTCGAATGTGTTTTAAGATTTGACAACCCCTTATACATGCTTGAAATGATTCTACTACCATTATCTGAATTATATGCTTTTCTAAATAGCTCTATCAAGCATGTACTTGTCTTGGTTACATTTTTAAGTGTCTTATCAACATATTGTCACATCTGTAAATACCGATAAAAATCTTGTTTTTCTAATAAGCGTTTCTCTTTAAGCATTTCAAAACTGAACAGTGTTCCTTCTTTCATTATGTTGCAAAGAACTGTTATTCCTTTAGCTGTCCAGTCCTTAAATCTAGCATCCAGTTTATTCAGCGTAAAATCCAAGTCATATGCACATCATTTAAGAATTGCAATATCTCCCTCTAATTATATTCTTTTATAATAGATTTCCACATTTTAAGAGTCAATTTCACCCATGGGTTATCAATAGTATTTATGTACCTTTGCAGGTTGTTATCAGCCAAAATTGCTTGTATGGGGATGGGAAGTACCCGCTCCTCAATGTTTTTCCATTGAGCGTCATATGATGGGTTGCACCAACATATCACAGCTCTCAACTGTGCTGCAGAATAATAATCTCTAAGAGAAGGTAGGCCCCATCCCCCCTTTTCCTTTGCTAATTGCAAAGTTTTGAGACGAACTCTTGGCCTTCTACCCTGCCAAATATACCTTGATAACATCTTGTTCCATTCATTGAATTGATTTTGATTAATCTCTATTGGTAGGGTCTGAAAGAGATATAACAGTCTGGGCAGTATATTCATTTTAATAGACTCAATCTTTGAACTGAGACTGAAAAAAGGAATCAGGCTCCATCTTGCCACGTCTTCCTTAATTTTTTTATATAAAGGCTGATAATTACATTCTGATAATTTTGTCAAATCTTTGGGCTTAATGATGCCCAAATATTTGAAAGACTCTGTGTGCCATGCCCAGGGGTATCGACTTTCAATTTCTCTTGGTGGGCAATAGTAATATGAAAGTAATTGGGTTTTATCTATGTTGATCTTGTATCCTGATAATTGACCATATTGTTCAAAGGATTGCAGCAATTTAGGTAAAGAGTATGTTGGTTGCCCTAGATAGATCAAAATGTCATCCGCATAACAAGCCAATTCATGCTCTGTCCCTTTAATAGTAATTCCCCTGATATCTTCATTTTGTCTGATGTATTGAGCTAATGGTTCCAGGTATAACGTGAAGAGTAGTGGTGACCATGCACAACCCTGTCTCTTGCCCCTTTCTAGGGTAAGACTATTTGATAAATATCCATTGATTTTAATCCTAGCAGTAGGGTTGTCATATAGTGTCTGTATAGTTTTAATAATTGTGTCTTGGAAACCAAATCTATGTAAAACTCTGCAAAGAAAATTCCAATTAACTGAATCAAATGCCTTTTCAGCGTCCACGGTTTGGGTAGAATTTCCTCTAATCGTTTGGCCATGATGGAGGTAAATAATCTATAATCTACATTAAGAACGGATATTGGTCTAAATGACCCGCATTCCATTTTATCCTTGCCTTCTTTCGGTATCGCTGAGATTATCGCTTCCTTCCAACTGGGTGGCATTTGTGCCTTTTTTAGAGCCCAGTTCAGTGTGGGGAGTAAAACAGGAATTTACTCATTTTTAAATTCTTTGTACCACTCTGCCATATACCCTTCTGATCCTGGTGACTTAATTCAACTTCAGCTATGTCAGCAATCATCATTCTATTTTGTTCTTCGCTTAAAATGGGTAACTCTAGACAATTCAAGAAGGTGTCAATTTGGGTTATGCTTCCCCCTGGAACTTTGGAATATAGAGTTTTGTAAAACACTTCAAAAGCTTCTTGAATTTCACTTAGCTTATTTTTTTTATCATTTTCGTTCTTGGGTTCCTAATTCTATGAATTGTATTTTCTGCTATCCTTTTTTTTTTCAGTTTCCACGCCAGTATTTTCATAGATTTCGATCCACTTTCATAATGTCTCTGTTTCAGAAACATTAAGTTTTTCCTGATTTCTTGCGTAGCCAAATTATTTATTTCATTCCTAATTCTTTTAATTTCCCCTAATGTATCCTTATTTTTTTCTTATATGAAGATATCGCTATAATTTTCCCTCTTAAGACAGCCTTCAGAGTATCCCATAAAATGGGAGGTGAAACCTCTCCATTATCATTAAATTCTAAGTAGAGACCAATTTCTTTTTTAATTTGTTCCTTAAAGTATGGATCATTGCGTAGACTTGAATTTAGTTTCCAAATAGTATTATTTGGTTGTAGGTCAAAATCAACAAATAAATATATAGGTGCATGGTCACTTACATCTATTGTCCCAGTTCCACATGCATTTATTTTGTCTTTTCTTTCTCAAATGTTAGAACCATAGAACATTACAGAACAGAAACAGGCCTTTCAGCCCTTCTTGACTGTGCCAAACCATTTTTCTGCCTAGTCCCACTGACCTGCACCAGGCCCATATCCCTCCAAACCCCTCTCATCCATGTACCTGTCCAAGTTTTTCTTAAATGTTAAAAGTGAGCCCAGGGTTCCGGTGATGTCATCATCGAGAATGGCGGCTTAAGTCACTAACTCCTCCGGAAAAACGCGTATTAAGCCCCGTTAGCCCATCAAATACAGTATTTTTCGAAAGTATTTGAACTGATAAGAAGGGCAAGAATGGGGAAAAAGAACAGAAATAAAGAAAGCGACACTGCAGAGCTTACGGCTGAGAGGAGTGCAGCGAGCGGCTCGTCGAGTTGGCAAGGCGGACGCTGGGCCTTGCTCAGGCGAAGTGGAAAATATGATCGAAATTCTGAAAGAGATAAGGGAGTTCCAGAAAGATATAAAACAGCAGCTACCTGATATTCAGTCAGAGAGAAGGGAGTTCCAGAAAGATATAAAACAGCAGCTACATGATATTCAGTCAGAGAGAAGGGAGTTCCAGACAGAGATGAAGCAGCAGCTCCCTGATATTCAGTCAGAGAGAAGGGAGTTCCAGACAGAGATGAAGCAGCAGCTCCCTAATATTCAGTCAGAGAGAAGGGAGTTCCAGACAGAGATGAAGCAGCAGCTCCCTGATATTCAGTCAGAGAGAAGGGAGTTCCAGAAAGATATAAAACAGCAGCTACATGATATTCAATCAGAGAGAAGGGAGTCCCAGACAGAGATGAAGCAGCAGCTCCCTGATGTTCAGTCAGAGCTCGCCAGCGTCAATCAAAAGATAACGGTGGCTGAGACTCAGATTGGGAAGGTGGAAGATCGCGTTCAAAACGTGGAATGGATACTGAGTAGGACGATAAAAATATTAAATCACCAAGAAGGTAAACTGCTTGACCTGGAGGGACGATCACGGCGGAAAAATATCAGAACCTACAACGTTCCCGAAGGAGCGGAGGGCTCGTCCATGATGGAGTTTGTCGGAAAGTTGCTGCAGGACGCGCTGGAGCTTCCCTCGGCTGTGGAGCTGGAAATCGAAAGAGCCCATCGTGCGATCGTCCCGAAGTCTACCCAGGATAGAAAGCCACGCTCAATCATTATTAAATCCCTTCAGTACAGCACCAAGGCGGCGATTGTATGAAGGGCCTTGGGTAAGAAGAGAGTGTTTTTAGACGATAAAGTAATATATTTCGACCAAGGTTACCCCCCCCCCCGCCCCCGGTCCTCCAGAAACTTAAAGAATACTCTGAGGTAAAGCGAGTACTAAAGCAAAAAAAGGTAAGAGTTCAAACTCCGTACCCTGCTAAACTTCGAGTGTTTTATGGCGACGGGACACGGTTGCACCAGAAGTGGAAGAGGCGACTACAGACATGAAGGGCAGAGGGTTGCCCGTCAGCGTGACCAAACTGAGGGAAAGCCTGGCTGAGGAATTATCCCGCTCCGCTTCGGAAATAGTGCGAGAATCGAGAAGGCAGGAGGCCGAGAGAAATATATCAGGACGAGACCGGGAGTTTCCCAAAGACAGTCCTCACCCCCTTCAGAAGAGCCATAAGGTTTGGCTAACTTTTAAAATGTTGAGAAGCTAAACAGAAGCAAAAGTACACAGTGATATACCTATCTCGAGAAACACTGATTATAATGTGGATCTTATATTACTTAGTTCTTATTCTTTATTCGCTCACTTACTCCTTTTTCCCCACCAAAATGAGAATCTTTATATATATATGTAGTGGGTCGGGGGAAATGGCAGATCGCGTCTACCTTGGCAGGCAGAGGGGTTGCCCCATCTTTAGTAATTCTGTGGCCCAGGAAGTCGATGGTGTCGAGCCCGAACTGGCATTTGGCCGGGTTGATTGTCAGACTGTACTCACTCAGTCGGGCGTAGAGTTGTTGGAGGTGGGACAGATGCTCCTGACGACTACTGCTGGCTCTGAGGATGTCGTCCAAATAGATGAAAGCGAAGTCCATTAACCGCTGAAACGTCTGTGCGGCATTCCTCAGGCCAAACGGCATGCGGAGGAACCCGAAAAGGCCGAAAGGGGTGATGAGAGCCGTTTTGGGGACGTCGTCCGGATGCAGCGGGATTTGATAGTATCCTCGGACGAGGTCTACCTTGGAGAAAATCCGTGCACCGTACAAGTTTGCTGCAAAGTCCTGAATGTGCGGCACAGGGTAGCAGTCCAGTGTGGTAGCCTCGTTCAGCCTGCGGTAGTTGCCGCACGGTCCCCAGCCCCCTGTTGCTTTGGGCACCATGTGCAGGGGGGAGGCCCATGGGCTGTTGGACCGCCGTATGATCCCCAATTCCTCCATCCTCTTGAACTCCTCCTTCGCCAGTCGGAGCTTGTCCGGGGGAAGCCGCCGAGCGCGGGCGTGGAGGGGTGGTCCCTGGGTCGGGATGTGGTGCTGTACCCCTTGTCTGGGCATGGCCGCCGTGAACTGCGATGGGAAATCCGCCAGGACTCTGGTGAAGTCATTGTCGGACAGCGTGATGGAGTCGAGGTGAGGGGCTGGCAACTGGGCTGCACCCAGGGAGAACGTCTCAAAGGTCTCGGCGTGGACCAGTCTCTTCCTGGACAGGTCGACCAGTAGGCTGTGAGCCCGCAAAAAATCCGCACCCAGGCATGGTTGGGCTACGGCGGCCAGTGTGACGTCCCATGTGACCAGGCTGGAGCCGAACTGTAGCCGCACCGTACGGGTGCCATAGGTCCTTACTGTGCTGCCGTTCGCGGCCCTCAGGGTGGGACCCGGTTCTCTGTTGCGGGTGTTGTAACTCGTCGGAGGTAAGACGCTGATCTCGGCCCCGGTGTCGACCGAAAAGCGGCGTCCCGAATGCTTGTCCCAGACATACAGGAGGCTATCCCGATGGCCAGCCGCCATAGCCATCAGCGGCGGCTGGCCCTGGCGTTTCCCGGGAACTTGCAGGGCGGGCTACAGCGGCGGGCTTCTGGTGGTAGAAGCACCATTGTTTGTTGGTCTCCTCACCCCTGCCTCTGGGGCTAGCGGGCTCTGCGGCCGGGCCTGGTCTGGTCTGCTGCTGGGAGCGTGGCCTGGTGATCTGTGCGACGGACGCCCTACTCTCCTTCTTGGCTTTCCACAGCAAGTCTGCCCAGGCTGCCACCTTCCGGGGGTCGTTGAAATCCACGTCGGACAGCAGCAGGCGTATGTCCTCGGGCAGCTGCTCTAGGAACGCCTGCTCAAACATGAGGCAGGGCTTGTGTCCTCCGGCCAGGGAGAGTGTCTCGTTCATCAACGCCGATGGTGCCCTGTCCCCCAAACCATCCAGGTGCAGTAAGCGGGCAGCTCGCTCATGCCGTGAGAGTCTGAAAGTCCTTGTGAGCAAGGCTTTGAATTCTGTGTATTTGCCGTCCACTGGGGGCGACTGTATGAACTCCTCAACCTGGGCGGCTGTCTCCTGGTCGAGGGAGCTCACCACGTAGTAGTAACGTGTGGCATCCGGGGTTATCTGCTGAATGTGGAATTGGGCTTCTGCCTGCTGGAACCATAGGTGAGGTCGCAGCGTCCAGCAGCTTGGCAGTTTTAACAAAACTGCATGAACAGATGCGGCGTCGTTTATCTCCGGTCCAAATATCGTTTGGGCCGTCGGGGTCACCAATTGTAGCGGTGTGCCACACGCAGCGTTGAAATAACGACATTTAGTCAGTGAGCTGCAGTTGCAAAAGAGATTTATTATTCAAACTTCGTGGCCTTGCTTTAAAGCCTTCCTGATCCCGCCCTCCCCTGGCGGGAGTGCTGTATTCACAGTCCTGTCCTGCGCGGGGGCTTTTCCCCTTGCTGGTGAAGCAGACTTGGCACCATGCCACTTTGTGAGCCGGTTCGAGTGTGATAGGAAGTGGGTCGCCATATATATATGTATGTATGTGTGTATACGAGGGGTACACAGGGAAATCTTTTCTGTGTAATGGATTTGTTCACTGACTTTTATGCATACTGCAATGGGGGCCCTCAACTCACAAGTAGGAGGGATTAACCCCCACAGCTAGACATTTCCTCTAGCTCAACGTAGGGTCATCTACCAGAGATCTCAGCCTTGGAATCACACGTTCATTGCCATTTTTGATATTATTTGCGTTTCTTGGTTCTTATTTGTTCAGGAAGTAGATCGATTAAGTTTTATTCTGCTAATTTCAATGATACATTGACAGATAAATACAGATGGCTAAAGGAAAGTAAAATACATTCCTTTTAATGTCAATGGGCTATTAAACCCAATCAAACGTAATAGAATTTTAATCCAAAATGAAAAAAGAACAAGTCCATGTAGTGTATTTACAGGAAACTCATTTAAGTGATAATGAGCATAGAAAACTAAAGAGAATGGGCTTCACTAATTTGTTTTTCTCCTCATATAAATCAGGACATAGGAGAGGAGTTGCTATTCTTATCTCGTGAGCTAAATTTTGAAAAAGTATTCAAAATGAGAGACAAAGAGGGCAGATATATTCTGGTAAGGGGGAATATAGACAGCAATTCAGTTACTCTATTCAATATATATGCACCCCCAGGAAGTGATGTTGGTTTCTTTCAGAAAATTACTGATATTATGGTAACGGAAACAGAAGGTCTCCTGATAGGTGGGGAAGACTTAAATTTACAATTACAACCAAACTTAGACTCTTCCAATAGAAATACCTATGGAACAAAATCTTTACATAAGAAAGTTAATACACTTTTTGAGGATGTTGGTTTAATCGATAGATGGAGGGACCTTTTCCCTGACAGAAGGGATTACACTCATTATTCTGCTCCACATTCTGTATATACAAGAATAGACTATTTCATAACATTTAGAAAAGACAACGTAAACACTTGTGGAATTGGGACAATAGATTAAGTGACCATGCACCTATATATTTATCTGTTGATTTTGACCTACAACCAAAGAATACTATTTGGAAACTAAATTTAAGTCTATTCAATGATCCGTACTTTAAGGAACAAATTAAAAAATAAATTGGTCTCTACTTAGAATTTAATGATAATGGAGAGGTTTCACCTCCCATTTTATGGGATACTCTGAAGGCTGTCGTAAGAGGGACTCCAGTACAGTACAGATACAGCACTCCAGTACAGTACAGACACAGCCCTCCAGTACAGTACAAACACAGCTCTCCAGTACAATACAGACACAGCCCTCCAGTACAGTACAAACACAGCTCTCCAGTACAGTACAGACACAGCCCTCCAGTACAGTACAAACACAGCTCTCCAGTACAGTACAAATACAGCACTCCAGTACAGTACAGACACAGCCCTCCAGTACAGTACAAGCACAGCTCTCCAGTACAACATAAACACAGCACTCCAGTACAATGCAAACACAGCACTCCAGTAGAGTACAAACCCAGAACTCCAGTACAGTACAGATAGAGCACTCCAGTACAGTACAGACACAGCCCTCCAGTACAGTACAAACACAGCTCTCCAGTACAGTACAAATACAGCTCTCCAGTACAGTAAAAACACAGCTCTCCAGTACAGTACAAATAGAGCACTCCACTACAGTACAGACACAGCACTCCAGTACAGTAAATACAACACTCCTGTACAGTAGACACAACACTCTAGTACAGTACAAACACAGCTTTCCAGTACAGTACAAATACAGCAATCCACTACAGTACAAATACAGCACTCCAGTACATAACAGATACACACTCCAGTACAGTACAGACACAGCACTCCAGTACAGTAGGCACAGCACTCCAGTACAGTACAGACACAGCACTCCAGTACAGTGGGCACAGCACTCCAGTACAGTACAGATACAGCACTCCAGTAAAGTACAGTACAAACACAGTTCTCCAGTACAGTACAAAAAAAACACTCCAGTACAGTACAGACACAGCACTCCAGTACAGTACAAACACTGCACTCCAGTACAGTACAGACACAGAACTCCAAAACAGAAGACACAGAACTCCAGTACAGTACAGATACAGCACTAAAGTAAACTACAGTACAAACACAGTACTCCAGTACAGTACAGTACAGACACAGCAGTCCAGTACAATATAAACACAGCACTCCAGTACGATACTAACACAGCACGCCAGTACAGTAGAGACAGCACTCCGGTACGGTACAGTACAGATTCAGCACTCCAGTACAGTACAGACACAGCACTCTAGTACAGTATAGACACAGCACTCCAGTACTGTACAGACACAGCACTCCAGTACAATACAAAAACAGCACTCGAGTACAGTACAAACACAGCTCTCCAGTACAGTACAAACACAGCTCTCCAGTACAGTACAAACACAGCACTCCAGTACAGTACAGACACAGCCCTCCAGTACAGTACAAACACAGCTCTCCAGTACAGTAAATACAACACTCCTGTACAGTAGACACAACACTCTAGTACAGTACAAACACAGCTTTCCAGTACAGTACAAATACAGCAATCCACTACAGTACAAATACAGCACTCCAGTACATAACAGATACACACTCCAGTACAGTACAGACACAGCACTCCAGTACAGTAGGCACAGCACTCCAGTACAGTACAGACACAGCACTCCAGTACAGTGGGCACAGCACTCCAGTACAGTACAGATACAGCACTCCAGTAAAGTACAGTACAAACACAGTTCTCCAGTACAGTACAAAAAAAACACTCCAGTACAGTACAGACACAGCACTCCAGTACAGTACAAACACTGCACTCCAGTACAGTACAGACACAGAACTCCAAAACAGAAGACACAGAACTCCAGTACAGTACAGATACAGCACTAAAGTAAACTACAGTACAAACACAGTACTCCAGTACAGTACAGTACAGACACAGCAGTCCAGTACAATATAAACACAGCACTCCAGTACGATACTAACACAGCACGCCAGTACAGTAGAGACAGCACTCCGGTACGGTACAGTACAGATTCAGCACTCCAGTACAGTACAGACACAGCACTCTAGTACAGTATAGACACAGCACTCCAGTACTGTACAGACACAGCACTCCAGTACAATACAAAAACAGCACTCGAGTACAGTACAAACACAGCTCTCCAGTACAGTACAAACACAGCTCTCCAGTACAGTACAAACACAGCACTCCAGTACAGTACAGACACAGCCCTCCAGTACAGTACAAACACAGCTCTCCAGTACAGTACAGACACAGCACTCCAGTACAGTACAGAAACTCAGCACTCCTGTACAGTACAGACACAGCACTCCAGTAGAGTACACATACATCACTCAAGTACAGTACAGACACAGCACTACAGTACAGTACAGATACAGCACTCCAGTACGGTACAGATACAGCGCTGCAGTACAGTAGACACAGCACTCCAGTATTGTACAAACACAGCTCAGCAGTACAGTAGAAACACAGCTCTCCAGTACAGTACAAACACAGCACTCCAGTACAGTAGACACAGCACTCCAGTAGAGTAGATACAGCACTCCCGTACAGTACAAACACAGCACTCCAGTACAGTACAGCACAGCACTCCATTACAGTAGACACAACACACCAGTACAATACAAACACAGCTCGCCAGTACAGTACAAACACAGCTCTCCAGTACAGTACAAACACACCTCTCCAGTAGAGTACAAATAGAGCACTCCACTACAGTACAGACACAGCACTCCAGTACAGTGGGCACAGCACTCCAGTACAGTACAAACACAGCACTCCAGTACAGTAGAGACAGCACTCCGGTACGGTACAGTACAGATTCAGCACTCCAGTACAGTACAGACACAGCACTCTAGTACAGTATAGACACAGCACTCAAGTACTGTACAGACACAGCACTCCAGTACTGTACAGACACAGCACTCCAGTACAGTACAAACACAGCTCTCCAGTACAATACAGACACAGCCCTCCAGTACAGTACAAACACAGCTCTCCAGTACAGTACAGACACAGCCCTCCAGTACAGTACAAACACAGCTCTCCAGTACAGTACAAATACAGCACTCCAGTACAGTACAGACACAGCCCTCCAGTACAGTACAAGCACAGCTCTCCAGTACAACATAAACACAGCACTCCAGTACAATGCAAACACAGCACTCCAGTAGAGTACAAACCCAGAACTCCAGTACAGTACAGATAGAGCACTCCAGTACAGTACAGACACAGCCCTCCAGTATAGTACAAACACAGCTCTCCAGTACAGTACAAATACAGCTCTCCAGTACAGTAAAAACACAGCTCTCCAGTACAGTACAAATAGAGCACTCCACTACAGTACAGACACAGCACTCCAGTACAGTAAATACAACACTCCTGTACAGTAGACACAACACTCTAGTACAGTACAAACACAGCTTTCCAGTACAGTACAAATACAGCAATCCACTACAGTACAAATACAGCACTCCAGTACATAACAGATACACACTCCAGTACAGTACAGACACAGCACTCCAGTACAGTAGGCACAGCACTCCAGTACAGTACAGACACAGCACTCCAGTACAGTGGGCACAGCACTCCAGTACAGTACAAACACAGCACTCCAGTACAGTAGAGACAGCACTCCGGTACGGTACAGTACAGATTCAGCACTCCAGTACAGTACAGACACAGCACTCTAGTACAGTATAGACACAGCACTCCAGTACTGTACAGACACAGCACTCCAGTACAATACAAAAACAGCACTCGAGTACAGTACAAACACAGCTCTCCAGTACAGTACAAACACAGCTCTCCAGTACAGTACAAACACAGCACTCCAGTACAGTACAGACACAGCCCTCCAGTACAGTACAAACACAGCTCTCCAGTACAGTACAGACACAGCACTCCAGTACAGTACAGAAACTCAGCACTCCAGTACAGTACAAACACAGCACTCCAGTACAGTAGAGACAGCACTCCGGTACGGTACAGTACAGATTCAGCACTCCAGTACAGTACAGACACAGCACTCTAGTACAGTATAGACACAGCACTCAAGTACTGTACAGACACAGCACTCCAGTACTGTACAGACACAGCACTCCAGTACAATACAAAAACAGCACTCGAGTACAGTACAAACACAGCTCTCCAGTACAGTACAAACACAGCTCTCCAGTACAGTACAAACACAGCACTCCAGTACAGTACAGACACAGCCCTCCAGTACAGTACAAACAAAACACTCCAGTACAGTACAGATACAGCACTCCAGTACAGTACAGATACAGCACTCCAGTACAGTACAGATACAGCACTCCAGTACAGTACAGATACAGCACTACTGTACAGTACAGAAACTCAGCACTCCAGTACCGTAAAGATACAGCACTCCAGTACAGTACAGATACAGCACTCCAGTACAATACAAAAACAGCACTCGAGTACAGTACAAACACAGCTCTCCAGTACAGTACAAACACCTCATTCCAGTACAGTAGACTCAGCACTCCAGTACAGTACAGATACTCACTCCAGTACAGTACAGACACAGCACTCCAGTAGAGTAGAGATACAGCACTTAAGTACAGTACAGATAGAGCTCTCTAGTACAATACAAATACAGCACTCCAGCACAGTACAAAGACAGCAATCCAGTACAATACAGATACAGCACTGCAGTACAGTAGACACAGCACTCCAGTATTGTACAAACACAGCTCTGCAGTACAGTACAAACACAGCACTCCAGTACAGTAGACACAGCAATCGAGTACAGTAGATACAGCATTCTAATACAGTACAGACACAGCTCTCCAGTACAGTACAAATACAGCTCTCCAGTACAGTACAAACACAGCTCTCCAGTATAATACAAACACAGCTCTCCAGTATAGTACAAATACAGCACTCCAGTACAGTACAGACACAGCTCTCCAGTACAGTACAAATGCAGCTCTCCACTACAGTACAAATACAGCTCTCCAGTATAGTACAAACACAGCTCTCCAGTACAGTACAAATACAGCACTCCAGTACAGTACAGACACAGCACTCCAGTACAGTACAGACACAGCACTCCAGTACAGTGGGCACAGCACTCCAGTACAGTACAAACACAGCACTCCAGTACAGTACAAACACAGCATTACAGTACAGTACAAACACTGCACTCCAGTACAGTACAAACACAGCTCTCAAGTACAGTACAAATGCAGAACTCTAGTACAGTACAAACACAGCACTCCAGTACAGTACAGATTCAGCACTCCAGTACAGTATAAACACAGCACTCCAGTACAATACAAACTCAGCACTCCAGTACAGTACAAACACAGCACTCCAGTACAGTACAGATTCAGCACTCCAGTACAGTATAAACACAGCACTCCAATACAGTATAAACACTGCACTCCAGTACAGTACAAACACAGCTATCCAATACAGTACAAGCACAGCACTCCGGTACAGTACAGATTCAGCACTCCAGTACAGAATAAACACAGCACTCCAGTACAGTACAAACTCAGCTTTTCAATACAGTACAAACACAGCTCTCCAATACAGTACAAACACAGCACTCCAGTACTGTACAAATACAGCACTCCAGTGCAGTGCAGCCACAGCACTCCAGTACAGTCCAGACACAGCACTCCAATACTGTAGACACAGCACTCCAGTACAGTAAAAACACACCACTCCAGTACAGTACAGACACAGAGCTCCAGTACAGTACAAACACAGCTCTCCAATACAGTACAAACACAGCACTCCAGTACAGTACAAACACAGCTCTCCAATTCATTACAAACACAGCTCTCCAGTACAGTACAAATAGAGCACTCCACTACAGTACAGACACAGCACTCCAGTACAGTAAATACAACACTCCTGTACAGTAGACACAACACTCTAGTACAGTACAAACACAGCTTTCCAGTACAGTACAAATACAGCAATCCACTACAGTACAAATACAGCACTCCAGTACATAACAGATACACACTCCAGTACAGTACAGGCACAGCACTCCAGTACAGTACAGACACAGCACTCCAGTACAGTGGGCACAGCACTCCAGTACAGTACAAACACAGCACTCCAGTACAGTAGAGACAGCACTCCGGTACGGTACAGTACAGATTCAGCACTCCAGTACAGTACAGACACAGCACTCTAGTACAGTATAGACACAGCACTCCAGTACTGTACAGACACAGCACTCCAGTACAATACAAAAACAGCTCTCGAGTACAGTACAAACACAGCTCTCCAGTACAGTACAAACACAGCACTCCAGTACAGTACAGACACAGCCCTCCAGTACAGTACAAACACAGCTCTCCAGTACAGTACAGACACAGCACTCCAGTACAGTACAGAAACTCAGCACTCCTGTACAGTACAGACACAGCACTCCAGTAGAGTACACATACATCACTCAAGTACAGTACAGACACAGCACTACAGTACAGTACAGATACAGCACTCCAGTACGGTACAGATACAGCGCTGCAGTACAGTAGACACAGCACTCCAGTATTGTACAAACACAGCTCAGCAGTACAGTAGAAACACAGCTCTCCAGTACAATACAAACACAGCACTCCAGTACAGTAGACACAGCACTCCAGTAGAGTAGATACAGCACTCCCGTACAGTACAAACACAGCACTCCAGTACAGTACAGCACAGCACTCCATTACAGTAGACACAACACACCAGTACAATACAAACACTGCACTCCAGTACAGTACAAACACAGCTCTCAAGTACAGTACAAATGCAGAACTCTAGTACAGTACAAACACAGCACTCCAGTACAGTACAGATTCAGCACTCCAGTACAGTATAAACACAGCACTCCAGTACAATACAAACTCAGCACTCCAGTACAGTACAAACACAGCACTCCAGTACAGTACAGATTCAGCACTCCAGTACAGTATAAACACAGCACTCCAATACAGTATAAACACAGCACTCCAGTACAGTACAAACACAGCTCTCCAATACAGTACAAGCACAGCACTCCGGTACAGTACAGATTCAGCACTCCAGTACAGAATAAACACAGCACTCCAGTACAGTACAGACACAGAGCTCCAGTACAGTACAAACACAGCTCTCCAATACAGTACAAACACAGCACTCCAGTACAGTACAAACACAGCTCTCCAATTCATTACAAACACAGCTCTCCAGTACAGTAGAAACACAGCATTCCAGTACAGTACAATCACAGCACTCCAGTACAGTACAAACACAGCACTCCAGTACAGTACAGATTCAGCACTCCAATACAGTACAAACACAGCACTCCAGTACAGTAAATACAACACTCCTGTACAGTAGACACAACACTCTAGTACAGTACAAACACAGCTTTCCAGTACAGTACAAATACAGCAATCCACTACAGTACAAATACAGCACTCCAGTACATAACAGATACACACTCCAGTACAGTACAGACACAGCACTCCAGTACAGTGGGCACAGCACTCCAGTACAGTACAAACACAGCACTCCAGTACAGTAGAGACAGCACTCCGGTACGGTACAGTACAGATTCAGCACTCCAGTACAGTACAGACACAGCACTCTAGTACAGTATAGACACAGCACTACAGTACTGTACAGACACAGCACTCCAGTACAATACAAAAACAGCACTCGAGTACAGTACAAACACAGCTCTCCAGTACAGTACAAACACAGCACTCCAGTACAGTACAGACACAGCCCTCCAGTACAGTACAAACACAGCTCTCCAGTACAGTACAGACACAGCACTCCAGTACAGTACAGAAACTCAGCACTCCTGTACAGTACAGACACAGCACTCCAGTAGAGTACACATACATCACTCAAGTACAGTACAGACACAGCACTACAGTACAGTACAGATACAGCACTCCAGTACGGTACAGATACAGCGCTGCAGTACAGTAGACACAGCACTCCAGTATTGTACAAACACAGCTCAGCAGTACAGTAGAAACACAGCTCTCCAGTACAGTACAAACACAGCACTCCAGTACAGTAGACACAGCACTCCAGTAGAGTAGATACAGCACTCCCGTACAGTACAAACACAGCACTCCAGTACAGTACAGCACAGCACTCCATTACAGTAGACACAACACACCAGTACAATACAAACACAGCTCGCCAGTACAGTACAAACACAGCTCTCCAGTACAGTACAAACACACCTCTCCAGTAGAGTACAAATAGAGCACTCCACTACAGTACAGACACAGCACTCCAGTACAGTGGGCACAGCACTCCAGTACAGTACAAACACAGCTCTCCAGTACAGTACAGACACAGCACTCCAGTACAGTACAGAAACTCAGCACTCCTGTACAGTACAGACACAGCACTCCAGTAGAGTACACATACATCACTCAAGTACAGTACAGACACAGCACTACAGTACAGTACAGATACAGCACTCCAGTACCGTACAGATACAGCGCTGCAGTACAGTAGACACAGCACTCCAGTATTGTACAAACACAGCTCAGCAGTACAGTAGAAACACAGCTCTCCAGTACAGTACAAACACAGCACTCCAGTACAGTAGACACAGCACTCCAGTAGAGTAGATACAGCACTCCCGTACAGTACAAACACAGCACTCCAGTACAGTACAGCACAGCACTCCATTACAGTAGACACAACACACCAGTACAATACAAACACAGCTCGCCAGTACAGTACAAACACAGCTCTCCAGTACAGTACAAACACACCTCTCCAGTAGAGTACAAATAGAGCACTCCACTACAGTACAGACACAGCACTCCAGTACAGTGGGCACAGCACTCCAGTACAGTACAAACACAGCACTCCAGTACAGTAGAGACAGCACTCCAGTACAGTACAGACACAGCACTCCAGTACAGTGGGCACAGCACTCCAGTACAGTACAAACACAGCACTCCAGTACAGTAGAGACAGCACTCCGGTACGGTACAGTACAGATTCAGCACTCCAGTACAGTACAGACACAGCACTCTAGTACAGTATAGACACAGCACTCAAGTACTGTACAGACACAGCACTCCAGTACTGTACAGACACAGCACTCCAGTACAATACAAAAACAGCACTCGAGTACAGTACAAACACAGCTCTCCAGTACAGTACAAACACAGCTCTCCAGTACAGTACAAACACAGCACTCCAGTACAGTACAGACACAGCCCTCCAGTACAGTACAAACAAAACACTCCAGTACAGTACAGATACAGCACTCCAGTACAGTACAGATACAGCACTACTGTACAGTACAGAAACTCAGCACTCCAGTACCGTAAAGATACAGCACTCCAGTACAGTACAGATACAGCACTCCAGTACAATACAAAAACAGCACTTGAGTACAGTACAAACACAGCTCTCCAGTACAGTACAAACACCTCATTCCAGTACAGTAGACTCAGCACACCAGTACAGTACAGATACTCACTCCAGTACAGTACAAATACAGCTCTCCAGTACAGTACCAACACAGCTCTCCAGTATAATACAAACACAGCTCTCCAGTATAGTACAAATACAGCACTCCAGTACAGTACAGACACAGCTCTCCAGTACAGTACAAATGCAGCTCTCCACTACAGTACAAATACAGCTCTCCAGTATAGTACAAACACAGCTCTCCAGTACAGTACAAATACAGCACTGCAGTACAGTACAGACACAGCACTCCAGTACAGTACAGACACAGCACTCCAGTACAGTGGGCACAGCACTCCAGTACAGTAGAAACACAGCACTCCAGTACAGTAGAGACAGCACTCCGGTACGGTACAGTACAGATTCAGCACTCCAGTACAGTACAGACACAGCACTCTAGTACAGTATAGACACAGCACTCAATTACTGTACAGACACAGCACTCCAGTACTGTACAGACACAGCACTCCAGTACAATACAAAAACAGCACTCGAGTACAGTACAAACACAGCTCTCCAGTACAGTACAGACACAGAACTCCAGTACAGTACAGAAACTCAGCACTCCTGTACAGAACAGACACAGCACTCCAGTAGAGTACACATACATCACTCCAGTACAGTACAGTCACAGCACTCCAGTACAGTACAGTACAGTACAGTACAGATACAGCACTCCAGTACAGTACAGAAACGCAGCACTCCAGTACAGTACAGATACAGCACTCCTGTACAGTACAGAAACAGCACTCCAGTACAGTACAAATGCAGCTCTCCACTACAGTAAAAATACAGCTCTCCAGTATAGTACAAACACAGCTCTCCAGTACAGTACAAATACAGCACTCCAGTACAGTACAGACACAGCTCTCCAGTACAGTACAAATGCAGCTCTCCACTACAGTACAAATACAGCTCTCCAGTATAGTACAAACACAGCTCTCCAGTACAGTACAAATACAGCACTCCAGTACAGTACAGATAGAGCACTCCAGTACAGTAAAAGCACAGCCCTCCAGTACAGTACAAATACAGCACTCCAGTACAGTACAGACACAGCACTCCAGTACAGTAGACACAGCACTCCAGAACAGTACAAACACTGCCCTCCAGTACAGTAAAAACACACCACTTCAGTACAGTACAGACACAGAACTCCAGTACAGACACAGCACTCCAGTACAGTAGACACAGCACTCCAGTACAGTACAAACAAAACTCTCCAGTACAGTACAAACACAGCACTCCAGGACAGTAAAAACACAGCACTCCGGTACAGTACAGATTCAGCACTCCAGTACAGTACAATCACAGCACTCCAGGACAGTACAAACACAGCACTCCGGTACAGTACAGATTCAGCACTCCAGTATAGTACAGACACAGCACTCCAGTAGAGTACAGATATAGAACTCCAGTACAGTACAAACAAAACACTCCAGTACAGTACAGACACAGCACTCCAGTACAGTACAGACACAGCACTCCAGTACAGTGGGCACAGCACTCCAGTACAGTACAAACACAGCACTCCAGTACAGTAGAGACAGCACTCCGGTACGGTACAGTACAGATTCAGCACTCCAGTACAGTACAGACACAGCACTGCAGTACTGTACAGACACAGCACTCCAGTACTGTACAGACACAGCACTCCAGTACAATACAAAAACAGCACTCGAGTACAGTACAAACACAGCTCTCCAGTACAGTACAAGTACAGCACTGCAGTACATTACAGATACACACTCCAGTACAGTACCGACACAGCACTCCAGGACAGTACAAACACAGCACTCCGGTACAGTACAGATTCAGCACTCCAGTACAGTACAGACACAGCACTCTAGTACAGTATAGACACAGCACTCCAGTACTGTACAGACACAGCACTCCAGTACAATACAAAAACAGCACTCGAGTACAGTACAAACACAGCTCTCCAGTACAGTACAAACACAGCTCTCCAGTACAGTAGAAACACAGCACTCCAGTACAGTACAGACACAGCCCTCCAGTACAGTACAAACAAAACACTCCAGTACAGTACAGACACAGCACTCCAGTACAGTACAGATACAGCACTCCAGTACAGTACAGATACAGCACTACTGTACAGTACAGAAACTCAGCACTCCAGTACCGTAAAGATACAGCACTCCAGTACAGTACAGATACAGCACTCCAGTACAATACAAAAGCAGCACTCGAGTACAGTACAAACACAGCTCTCCAGTACAGTACAAACACCTCATTCCAGTACAGTAGACTCAGCACACCAGTACAGTACAGATACGCACTCCAGTACAGTACAGACACAGCACTCCAGTAGAGTAGAAACAAAACACTCCAGTACAGTACAGACACAGCACTCCAGTACAGTACAGATACAGCACTCCAGTACAGTACAGATACAGCACTACTGTACAGTACAGAAACTCAGCACTCCAGTACCGTACAGATACAGCACTCCAGTACAGTACAGATACAGCACTCCTGTACAGTACAGACACAGCACTCCAGTACAGTACAAATGCAGCTCTCCACTACAGTAAAAATACAGCTCTCCAGTATAGTACAAACACAGCTCTCCAGTACAGTACAAATACAGCACTCCAGTACAGTACAGACACAGCTCTCCAGTACAGTACAAATGCAGCTCTCCACTACAGTACAAATACAGCTCTCCAGTATAGTACAAACACAGCTCTCCAGTACAGTACAAATACAGCACTCCAGTACAGTATAGATAGAGCACTCCAGTACAGTACAAACACAGCCCTCCAGTACAGTACAAATACAGCACTCCAGTACAGTACAGACACAGCACTCCAGTACAGTAGACACAGCACTCCAGAACAGTACAAACACTGCCCTCCAGTACAGTAAAAACACACCACTTCAGTACAGTACAGACACAGAACTCCAGTACAGACACAGCACTCCAGTACAGTAGACACAGCACTCCAGTACAGTACAAACAAAACTCTCCAGTACAGTACAAACACAGCACTCCAGGACAGTAAAAACACAGCACTCCGGTACAGTACAGATTCAGCACTCCAGTACAGTACAATCACAGCACTCCAGGACACTACAAACACAGCACTCCGGTACAGTACAGATTCAGCACTCCAGTATAGTACAGACACACCACTCCAGTAGAGTACAGATACAGAACTCCAGTACAGTACAAACAAAACACTCCAGTACAGTACAGACACAGCACTCCAGTACAGTACAGACACAGCACTCCAGTACAGTGGGCACAGCACTCCAGTACAGTACAAACACAGCATTCCAGTACAGTAGAGACAGCGCTCCGGTACGGTACAGTACAGATTCAGCACTCCAGTACAGTACAGACACAGCACTCTAGTACAGTATAGACACAGCACTACAGTACTGTACAGACACAGCACTCCAGTACAATACAAAAACAGCACTCGAGTACAGTACAAACACAGCTCTCCAGTACAGTACAAGTACAGCACTCCAGTACATAACAGATACACACTCCAGTACAGTACCGACACAGCACTCCAGGACAGTACAAACACAGCACTCCGGTACAGTACAGATTCAGCACTCCAGTACAGTACAGACACAGCACTCTAGTACAGTATAGACACAGCACTCCAGTACTGTACAGACTCAGCACTCCGGTACGGTACAGTACAGATTCAGCACTCCAGTACAGTACAGACACACCACTCTAGTACAGTATAGACACAGCACTCCAGTACTGTACAGACACAGCACTCCAGTACAATACAAAAACAGCACTCGAGTACAGTACAAACACAGCTCTCCAGTACAGTACAAACACAGCTCTCCAGTACAGTAGAAATACAGCACTCCAGTACAGTACAGACACAGCCCTCCAGTACAGTACAAACAAAACACTCCAGTACAGTACAGACACAGCACTCCAGTACAGTACAGATACAGCACTCCAGTACAGTACAGATACAGCACTACTGTACAGTACAGAAACTCAGCACTCCAGTACCGTAAAGATACAGCACTCCAGTACAGTACAGATACAGCACTCCAGTACAGTACAGATACAGCACTCCAGTACAGTACAGATACAGCACTACTGTACAGTACAGAAACTCAGCACTCCAGTACCGTAAAGATACAGCACTCCAGTACAGTACAGATACAGCACTCCAGTACAATACAAAAACAGCACTCGAGTACAGTACAAACACAGCTCTCCAGTACAGTACAAACACCTCATTCCAGTACAGTAGACTCAGCACACCAGTACAGTACAGATACGCACTCCAGTACAGTACAGACACAGCACTCCAGTAGAGTATAAACAAAACACTCCAGTACAGTACAGACACAGCACTCCAGTACAGTACAGATACAGCACTCCAGTACAGTACAGATACAGCACTACTGTACAGTACAGAAACTCAGCACTCCAGTACCGTACAGATACAGCACTCCAGTACAGTACAGATACAGCACTCCAGTACAGTACAGATACAGCACCTCAGTACAATACAGACACAGCACTCCAGTAGAGTAGAGATACAGCACTTAAGTACAGTACAGATAGAGCTCTCTAGTACAATACAAATACAGCACTCCAGCACAGTACAAAGACAGCAATCCAGTACAATACAGATACAGCACTGCAGTACAGTAGACAGAGCACTCCAGTATTGTACAAACACAGCTCTGCAGTACAGTAGAAACACAGTTCTCCAGTACAGTACAAACACAGCACTCCAGTACAGTAGACACAGCAATCGAGTACAGTAGATACAGCATTCTAATACAGTACAGACACAGCTCTCCAGTACAGTACAAATACAGCTCTCCAGTATAATACAAACACAGCTCTCCAGTATAGTACAAATACAGCTCTCCAGTACAGTACAGACACAGCTCTCCAGTACAGTACAAATGCAGCTCTCCACTACAGTACAAATACAGCTCTCCAGTATAGTACAGGCACAGCACTCCAGTACAGTAAATACAGCACTCCTGTACAGTAGACACAGCAATCCACTACAGTACAAATACAGCACTCCAGTACATAACAGATACACACTCCAGTACAGTACAGACACAGCACTCCAGTACAGTAGGCACAGCACTCCAGTACAGAAGAGACACAGCACTCTAGTACAGTATAGACACAGCACTCAATTACTGTACAGACACTGCACTCCAGTACCGTACAGACACAGCACTCCAGTACAATACAAAAACAGCACTCGAGTACAGTACAAACACAGCTCTCCAGTACAGTACAAACACAGCTCTCCAGTACAGTACAGACACAGAACTCCAGTACAGTACAGAAACTCAGCACTCCTGTACAGTACAGACACAGCACTCCAGTAGAGTACACATACATCACTCCAGTACAGTACAGTCACAGCACTCCAGTACAGTACAGTACAGTACAGTACAGATACAGCACTCCAGTACAGTACAGAAACTCAGCACTCCAGTACAGTACAGATACAGCACTCCTGTACAGTACAGACACAGCATTCCAGTACAGTACAGACACAGCTCTCCAATACAGTACAAGCACAGCACTCCAGTACAGTACAAATGCAGAACTCCAGTACAGTACAAACACAGCACTCCAGTACAGTACAAATGCAGCTCTCCACTACAGTAAAAATACAGCTCTCCAGTATAGTACAAACACAGCTCTCCAGTACAGTACAAATACAGCACTCCAGTACAGTACAGACACAGCTCTCCAGTACAGTACAAATGCAGCTCTCCACTACAGTACAAATACAGCACTCCAGTACAGTACAGACACAGCACTCCAGTACAGTACAGACACAGCCCTCCAGTACAGTACAGACACAGCACTCCAGTAGAGTACAAACAAAACACTCCAGTACAGTACAGACACAGCACTCCAGTACAGTACAGATACAGCACTCCAGTACAGTACAGATACAGCACTACTGTACAGTACAGAAACTCAGCACTCCAGTACCGTACAGATACAGCACTCCAGTACAGTACAGTACAGATACAGCACTCCTGTACAGTACAGACACAGCACTCCAGTACAGTACAGACACAGCACTCCAGTACAGTGGGCACAGCACTCCAGTACAGTACAGAAACTCAGCACTCCAGTACAGTACAGATACAGCACTCCTGTACAGTACAGACACAGCATTCCAGTACAGTACAGACACAGCTCTCCAATACAGTACAAGCACAGCACTCCAGTACAGTACAAATGCAGAACTCCAGTACAGTACAAACACAGCACTCCAGTACAGTACAAATGCAGCTCTCCACTACAGTAAAAATACAGCTCTCCAGTATAGTACAAACACAGCTCTCCAGTACAGTACAAATACAGCACTCCAGTACAGTACAGACACAGCTCTCCAGTACAGTACAAATGCAGCTCTCCACTACAGTACAAATACAGCTCTCCAGTATAGTACAAACACAGCTCTCCAGTACAGTACAAATACAGCACTCCAGTACAGTACAGATAGAGCACTCCAGTACAGTACAAACACAGCCCTCCAGTACAGTACAAATACAGCACTCCAGTACAGTACAGACACAGCACTCCAGTACAGTAGACACAGCACTCCAGAACAGTACAAACACTGCCCTCCAGTACAGTAAAAACACACCACTTCAGTACAGTACAGACACAGAACTCCAGTACAGACACAGCACTCCAGTACAGTAGACACAGCACTCCAGTACAGTACAAACAAAACTCTCCAGTACAGTACAAACACAGCACTCCAGGACAGTAAAAACACAGCACTCCGGTACAGTACAGATTCAGCACTCCAGTACAGTACAATCACAGCACTCCAGGACAGTACAAACACAGCACTCCGGTACAGTACAGATTCAGCACTCCAGTATAGTACAGACACAGCACTCCAGTAGAGTACAGATACAGAACTCCAGTACAGTACAAACAAAACACTCCAGTACAGTACAGACACAGCACTCCAGTACAGTGGGCACAGCACTCCAGTACAGTACAAACACAGCCCTCCAGTACAGTACAAATACAGCACTCCAGTACAGTACAGACACAGCACTCCAGTACAGTAGACACAGCACTCCAGAACAGTACAAACACTGCCCTCCAGTACAGTAAAAACACACCACTTCAGTACAGTACAGACACAGAACTCCAGTACAGACACAGCACTCCAGTACAGTAGACACAGCACTCCAGTACAGTACAAACAAAACTCTCCAGTACAGTACAAACACAGCACTCCAGGACAGTAAAAACACAGCACTCCGGTACAGTACAGATTCAGCACTCCAGTACAGTACAAATACAGCTCTCCAGTACAGTACAAATACAGCTCTCCAGTATAATACAAACACAGCTCTCCAGTATAGTACAAATACAGCTCTCCAGTACAGTACAGACACAGCTCTCCAGTACAGTACAAATGCAGCTCTCCACTACAGTACAAATACAGCTCTCCAGTATAGTACAGGCACAGCACTCCAGTACAGTAAATACAGCACTCCTGTACAGTAGACACAACAATCCACTACAGTACAAATACAGCACTCCAGTACATAACAGATACACACTCCAGTACAGTACAGACACAGCACTCCAGTACAGTAGGCACAGCACTCCAGTACAGAAGAGACACAGCACTCTAGTACAGTATAGACACAGCACTCAATTACTGTACAGACACAGCACTCCAGTACCGTACAGACACAGCACTCCAGTACAATACAAAAACAGCACTCGAGTACAGTACAAACACAGCTCTCCAGTACAGTACAAACACAGCTCTCCAGTACAGTACAGACACAGAACTCCAGTACAGTACAGAAACTCAGCACTCCTGTACAGTACAGACACAGCACTCCAGTAGAGTACACATACATCACTCCAGTACAGTACAGTCACAGCACTCCAGTACAGTACAGTACAGTACAGTACAGATACAGCACTCCAGTACAGTACAGAAACTCAGCACTCCAGTACAGTACAGATACAGCACTCCTGTACAGTACAGACACAGCATTCCAGTACAGTACAGACACAGCTCTCCAATACAGTACAAGCACAGCACTCCAGTACAGTACAAATGCAGAACTCCAGTACAGTACAAACACAGCACTCCAGTACAGTACAAATGCAGCTCTCCACTACAGTAAAAATACAGCTCTCCAGTATAGTACAAACACAGCTCTCCAGTGCAGTACAAATACAGCACTCCAGTACAGTACAGACACAGCTCTCCAGTACAGTACAAATGCAGCTCTCCACTACAGTACAAATACAGCACTCCAGTACAGTACAGACACAGCACTCCAGTACAGTACAGACACAGCCCTCCAGTACAGTACAGACACAGCACTCCAGTAGAGTACAAACAAAACACTCCAGTACAGTACAGACACAGCACTCCAGTACAGTACAGATACAGCACTCCAGTACAGTACAGATACAGCACTACTGTACAGTACAGAAACTCAGCACTCCAGTACCGTACAGATACAGCACTCCAGTACAGTACAGTACAGATACAGCACTCCTGTACAGTACAGACACAGCACTCCAGTACAGTACAAATGCAGCTCTCCACTACAGTAAAAATACAGCTCTCCAGTATAGTACAAACACAGCTCTCCAGTACAGTACAAATACAGCACTCCAGTACAGTACAGACACAGCTCTCCAGTACAGTACAAATGCAGCTCTCCACTACAGTACAAATACAGCTCTCCAGTATAGTACAAACACAGCTCTCCAGTACAGTACAAATACAGCACTCCAGTACAGTACAGATAGAGCACTCCAGTACAGTACAAACACAGCCCTCCAGTACAGTACAAATACAGCACTCCAGTACAGTACAGACACAGCACTCCAGTACAGTAGACACAGCACTCCAGAACAGTACAAACACTGCCCTCCAGTACAGTAAAAACACACCACTTCAGTACAGTACAGACACAGAACTCCAGTACAGACACAGCACTCCAGTACAGTAGACACAGCACTCCAGTACAGTACAAACAAAACTCTCCAGTACAGTACAAACACAGCACTCCAGGACAGTAAAAACACAGCACTCAGGTACAGTACAGATTCAGCACTCCAGTACAGTACAATCACAGCACTCCAGGACAGTACAAACACAGCACTCCGGTACAGTACAGATTCAGCACTCCAGTATAGTACAGACACAGCACTCCAGTAGAGTACAGATACAGAACTCCAGTACAGTACAAACAAAACACTCCAGTACAGTACAGACACAGCACTCCAGTACAGTACAGACACAGCACTCCAGTACAGTGGGCACAGCACTCCAGTACAGTACAGAAACTCAGCACTCCAGTACAGTACAGATACAGCACTCCTGTACAGTACAGACACAGCATTCCAGTACAGTACAGACACAGCTCTCCAATACAGTACAAGCACAGCACTCCAGTACAGTACAAATGCAGAACTCCAGTACAGTACAAACACAGCACTCCAGTACAGTACAAATGCAGCTCTCCACTACAGTAAAAATACAGCTCTCCAGTATAGTACAAACACAGCTCTCCAGTACAGTACAAATACAGCACTCCAGTACAGTACAGACACAGCTCTCCAGTACAGTACAAATGCAGCTCTCCACTACAGTACAAATACAGCACTCCAGTACAGTACAGACACAGCACTCCAGTACAGTACAGACACAGCCCTCCAGTACAGTACAGACACAGCACTCCAGTAGAGTACAAACAAAACACTCCAGTACAGTACAGACACAGCACTCCAGTACAGTACAGATACAGCACTCCAGTACAGTACAGATACAGCACTACTGTACAGTACAGAAACTCAGCACTCCAGTACCGTACAGATACAGCACTCCAGTACAGTACAGTACAGATACAGCACTCCTGTACAGTACAGACACAGCACTCCAGTACAGTACAAATGCAGCTCTCCACTACAGTAAAAATACAGCTCTCCAGTATAGTACAAACACAGCTCTCCAGTACAGTACAAACACAGCACTCCAGTACAGTACAGAAACTCAGCACTCCTGTACAGTACTGACACAGCACTACAGTACAGTACAGATACAGCACTCCAGTACGGTACAGATACAGCGCTGCAGTACAGTAGACACAGCACTCCAGTATTGTACAAACACAGCTCAGCAGTACAGTAGAAACACAGCTCTCCAGTACAGTACAAACACAGCACTCCAGTACAGTAGACACAGCACTCCAGTAGAGTAGATACAGCACTCCCGTACAGTACAAACACAGCACTCCAGTACAGTACAGCACAGCACTCCATTACAGTAGACACAACACACCAGTACAATACAAACACAGCTCGCCAGTACAGTACAAACACAGCTCTCCAGTACAGTACAAACACACCTCTCCAGTAGAGTACAAATAGAGCACTCCACTACAGTACAGACACAGCACTCCAGTACAGTGGGCACAGCACTCCAGTACAGTACAAACACAGCACTCCAGTACAGTAGAGACAGCACTCCGGTACGGTACAGTACAGATTCAGCACTCCAGTACAGTACAGACACAGCACTCTAGTACAGTATAGACACAGCACTCAAGTACTGTACAGACACAGCACTCCAGTACTGTACAGACACAGCACTCCAGTACAGTACAAACACAGCTCTCCAGTACAATACAGACACAGCCCTCCAGTACAGTACAAACACAGCTCTCCAGTACAGTACAGACACAGCCCTCCAGTACAGTACAAACACAGCTCTCCAGTACAGTACAAATACAGCACTCCAGTACAGTACAGACACAGCCCTCCAGTACAGTACAAGCACAGCTCTCCAGTACAACATAAACACAGCACTCCAGTACAATGCAAACACAGCACTCCAGTAGAGTACAAACCCAGAACTCCAGTACAGTACAGATAGAGCACTCCAGTACAGTACAGACACAGCCCTCCAGTACAGTACAAACACAGCTCTCCAGTACAGTACAAATACAGCTCTCCAGTACAGTAAAAACACAGCTCTCCAGTACAGTACAAATAGAGCACTCCACTACAGTACAGACACAGCACTCCAGTACAGTAAATACAACACTCCTGTACAGTAGACACAACACTCTAGTACAGTACAAACACAGCTTTCCAGTACAGTACAAATACAGCAATCCACTACAGTACAAATACAGCACTCCAGTACATAACAGATACACACTCCAGTACAGTACAGACACAGCACTCCAGTACAGTAGGCACAGCACTCCAGTACAGTACAGACACAGCACTCCAGTACAGTGGGCACAGCACTCCAGTACAGTACAAACACAGCACTCCAGTACAGTAGAGACAGCACTCCGGTACGGTACAGTACAGATTCAGCACTCCAGTACAGTACAGACACAGCACTCTAGTACAGTATAGACACAGCACTCCAGTACTGTACAGACACAGCACTCCAGTACAATACAAAAACAGCACTCGAGTACAGTACAAACACAGCTCTCCAGTACAGTACAAACACAGCTCTCCAGTACAGTACAAACACAGCACTCCAGTACAGTACAGACACAGCCCTCCAGTACAGTACAAACACAGCTCTCCAGTACAGTACAGACACAGCACTCCAGTACAGTACAGAAACTCAGCACTCCAGTACAGTACAAACACAGCACTCCAGTACAGTAGAGACAGCACTCCGGTACGGTACAGTACAGATTCAGCACTCCAGTACAGTACAGACACAGCACTCTAGTACAGTATAGACACAGCACTCAAGTACTGTACAGACACAGCACTCCAGTACTGTACAGACACAGCACTCCAGTACAATACAAAAACAGCACTCGAGTACAGTACAAACACAGCTCTCCAGTACAGTACAAACACAGCTCTCCAGTACAGTACAAACACAGCACTCCAGTACAGTACAGACACAGCCCTCCAGTACAGTACAAACAAAACACTCCAGTACAGTACAGATACAGCACTCCAGTACAGTACAGATACAGCACTCCAGTACAGTACAGATACAGCACTCCAGTACAGTACAGATACAGCACTACTGTACAGTACAGAAACTCAGCACTCCAGTACCGTAAAGATACAGCACTCCAGTACAGTACAGATACAGCACTCCAGTACAATACAAAAACAGCACTCGAGTACAGTACAAACACAGCTCTCCAGTACAGTACAAACACCTCATTCCAGTACAGTAGACTCAGCACTCCAGTACAGTACAGATACTCACTCCAGTACAGTACAGACACAGCACTCCAGTAGAGTAGAGATACAGCACTTAAGTACAGTACAGATAGAGCTCTCTAGTACAATACAAATACAGCACTCCAGCACAGTACAAAGACAGCAATCCAGTACAATACAGATACAGCACTGCAGTACAGTAGACACAGCACTCCAGTATTGTACAAACACAGCTCTGCAGTACAGTACAAACACAGCACTCCAGTACAGTAGACACAGCAATCGAGTACAGTAGATACAGCATTCTAATACAGTACAGACACAGCTCTCCAGTACAGTACAAATACAGCTCTCCAGTACAGTACAAACACAGCTCTCCAGTATAATACAAACACAGCTCTCCAGTATAGTACAAATACAGCACTCCAGTACAGTACAGACACAGCTCTCCAGTACAGTACAAATGCAGCTCTCCACTACAGTACAAATACAGCTCTCCAGTATAGTACAAACACAGCTCTCCAGTACAGTACAAATACAGCACTCCAGTACAGTACAGACACAGCACTCCAGTACAGTACAGACACAGCACTCCAGTACAGTGGGCACAGCACTCCAGTACAGTACAAACACAGCACTCCAGTACAGTACAAACACAGCATTACAGTACAGTACAAACACTGCACTCCAGTACAGTACAAACACAGCTCTCAAGTACAGTACAAATGCAGAACTCTAGTACAGTACAAACACAGCACTCCAGTACAGTACAGATTCAGCACTCCAGTACAGTATAAACACAGCACTCCAGTACAATACAAACTCAGCACTCCAGTACAGTACAAACACAGCACTCCAGTACAGTACAGATTCAGCACTCCAGTACAGTATAAACACAGCACTCCAATACAGTATAAACACAGCACTCCAGTACAGTACAAACACAGCTATCCAATACAGTACAAGCACAGCACTCCGGTACAGTACAGATTCAGCACTCCAGTACAGAATAAACACAGCACTCCAGTACAGTACAAACTCAGCTTTTCAATACAGTACAAACACAGCTCTCCAATACAGTACAAACACAGCACTCCAGTACTGTACAAATACAGCACTCCAGTGCAGTGCAGCCACAGCACTCCAGTACAGTCCAGACACAGCACTCCAATACTGTAGACACAGCACTCCAGTACAGTAAAAACACACCACTCCAGTACAGTACAGACACAGAGCTCCAGTACAGTACAAACACAGCTCTCCAATACAGTACAAACACAGCACTCCAGTACAGTACAAACACAGCTCTCCAATTCATTACAAACACAGCTCTCCAGTACAGTACAAATAGAGCACTCCACTACAGTACAGACACAGCACTCCAGTACAGTAAATACAACACTCCTGTACAGTAGACACAACACTCTAGTACAGTACAAACACAGCTTTCCAGTACAGTACAAATACAGCAATCCACTACAGTACAAATACAGCACTCCAGTACATAACAGATACACACTCCAGTACAGTACAGGCACAGCACTCCAGTACAGTACAGACACAGCACTCCAGTACAGTGGGCACAGCACTCCAGTACAGTACAAACACAGCACTCCAGTACAGTAGAGACAGCACTCCGGTACGGTACAGTACAGATTCAGCACTCCAGTACAGTACAGACACAGCACTCTAGTACAGTATAGACACAGCACTCCAGTACTGTACAGACACAGCACTCCAGTACAATACAAAAACAGCACTCGAGTACAGTACAAACACAGCTCTCCAGTACAGTACAAACACAGCACTCCAGTACAGTACAGACACAGCCCTCCAGTACAGTACAAACACAGCTCTCCAGTACAGTACAGACACAGCACTCCAGTACAGTACAGAAACTCAGCACTCCTGTACAGTACAGACACAGCACTCCAGTAGAGTACACATACATCACTCAAGTACAGTACAGACACAGCACTACAGTACAGTACAGATCCAGCACTCCAGTACGGTACAGATACAGCGCTGCAGTACAGTAGACACAGCACTCCAGTATTGTACAAACACAGCTCAGCAGTACAGTAGAAACACAGCTCTCCAGTACAATACAAACACAGCACTCCAGTACAGTAGACACAGCACTCCAGTAGAGTAGATACAGCACTCCCGTACAGTACAAACACAGCACTCCAGTACAGTACAGCACAGCACTCCATTACAGTAGACACAACACACCAGTACAATACAAACACTGCACTCCAGTACAGTACAAACACAGCTCTCAAGTACAGTACAAATGCAGAACTCTAGTACAGTACAAACACAGCACTCCAGTACAGTACAGATTCAGCACTCCAGTACAGTATAAACACAGCACTCCAGTACAATACAAACTCAGCACTCCAGTACAGTACAAACACAGCACTCCAGTACAGTACAGATTCAGCACTCCAGTACAGTATAAACACAGCACTCCAATACAGTATAAACACAGCACTCCAGTACAGTACAAACACAGCTCTACAATACAGTACAAGCACAGCACTCCGGTACAGTACAGATTCAGCACTCCAGTACAGAATAAACACAGCACTCCAGTACAGTACAGACACAGAGCTCCAGTACAGTACAAACACAGCTCTCCAATACAGTACAAACACAGCACTCCAGTACAGTACAAACACAGCTCTCCAATTCATTACAAACACAGCTCTCCAGTACAGTAGAAACACAGCATTCCAGTACAGTACAATCACAGCACTCCAGTACAGTACAAACACAGCACTCCAGTACAGTACAGATTCAGCACTCCAATACAGTACAAACACAGCACTCCAGTACAGTAAATACAACACTCCTGTACAGTAGACACAACACTCTAGTACAGTACAAACACAGCTTTCCAGTACAGTACAAATACAGCAATCCACTACAGTACAAATACAGCACTCCAGTACATAACAGATACACACTCCAGTACAGTACAGACACAGCACTCCAGTACAGTGGGCACAGCACTCCAGTACAGTACAAACACAGCACTCCAGTACAGTAGAGACAGCACTCCGGTACGGTACAGTACAGATTCAGCACTCCAGTACAGTACAGACACAGCACTCTAGTACAGTATAGACACAGCACTACAGTACTGTACAGACACAGCACTCCAGTACAATACAAAAACAGCACTCGAGTACAGTACAAACACAGCTCTCCAGTACAGTACAAACACAGCACTCCAGTACAGTACAGACACAGCCCTCCAGTACAGTACAAACACAGCTCTCCAGTACAGTACAGACACAGCACTCCAGTACAGTACAGAAACTCAGCACTCCTGTACAGTACAGACACAGCACTCCAGTAGAGTACACATACATCACTCAAGTACAGTACAGACACAGCACTACAGTACAGTACAGATACAGCACTCCAGTACGGTACAGATACAGCGCTGCAGTACAGTAGACACAGCACTCCAGTATTGTACAAACACAGCTCAGCAGTACAGTAGAAACACAGCTCTCCAGTACAGTACAAACACAGCACTCCAGTACAGTAGACACAGCACTCCAGTAGAGTAGATACAGCACTCCCGTACAGTACAAACACAGCACTCCAGTACAGTACAGCACAGCACTCCATTACAGTAGACACAACACACCAGTACAATACAAACACAGCTCGCCAGTACAGTACAAACACAGCTCTCCAGTACAGTACAAACACACCTCTCCAGTAGAGTACAAATAGAGCACTCCACTACAGTACAGACACAGCACTCCAGTACAGTGGGCACAGCACTCCAGTACAGTACAAACACAGCTCTCCAGTACAGTACAGACACAGCACTCCAGTACAGTACAGAAACTCAGCACTCCTGTACAGTACAGACACAGCACTCCAGTAGAGTACACATACATCACTCAAGTACAGTACAGACACAGCACTACAGTACAGTACAGATACAGCACTCCAGTACCGTACAGATACAGCGCTGCAGTACAGTAGACACAGCACTCCAGTATTGTACAAACACAGCTCAGCAGTACAGTAGAAACACAGCTCTCCAGTACAGTACAAACACAGCACTCCAGTACAGTAGACACAGCACTCCAGTAGAGTAGATACAGCACTCCCGTACAGTACAAACACAGCACTCCAGTACAGTACAGCACAGCACTCCATTACAGTAGACACAACACACCAGTACAATACAAACACAGCTCGCCAGTACAGTACAAACACAGCTCTCCAGTACAGTACAAACACACCTCTCCAGTAGAGTACAAATAGAGCACTCCACTACAGTACAGACACAGCACTCCAGTACAGTGGGCACAGCACTCCAGTACAGTACAAACACAGCACTCCAGTACAGTAGAGACAGCACTCCAGTACAGTACAGACACAGCACTCCAGTACAGTGGGCACAGCACTCCAGTACAGTACAAACACAGCACTCCAGTACAGTAGAGACAGCACTCCGGTACGGTACAGTACAGATTCAGCACTCCAGTACAGTACAGACACAGCACTTTAGTACAGTATAGACACAGCACTCAAGTACTGTACAGACACAGCACTCCAGTACTGTACAGACACAGCACTCCAGTACAATACAAAAACAGCACTCGAGTACAGTACAAACACAGCTCTCCAGTACAGTACAAACACAGCTCTCCAGTACAGTACAAACACAGCACTCCAGTACAGTACAGACACAGCCCTCCAGTACAGTACAAACAAAACACTCCAGTACAGTACAGATACAGCACTCCAGTACAGTACAGATACAGCACTACTGTACAGTACAGAAACTCAGCACTCCAGTACCGTAAAGATACAGCACTCCAGTACAGTACAGATACAGCACTCCAGTACAATACAAAAACAGCACTTGAGTACAGTACAAACACAGCTCTCCAGTACAGTACAAACACCTCATTCCAGTACAGTAGACTCAGCACACCAGTACAGTACAGATACTCACTCCAGTACAGTACAAATACAGCTCTCCAGTACAGTACCAACACAGCTCTCCAGTATAATACAAACACAGCTCTCCAGTATAGTACAAATGCAGCTCTCCACTACAGTACAAATACAGCTCTCCAGTATAGTACAAACACAGCTCTCCAGTACAGTACAAATACAGCACTGCAGTACAGTACAGACACAGCACTCCAGTACAGTACAGACACAGCACTCCAGTACAGTGGGCACAGCACTCCAGTACAGTAGAAACACAGCACTCCAGTACAGTAGAGACAGCACTCCGGTACGGTACAGTACAGATTCAGCACTCCAGTACAGTACAGACACAGCACTCTAGTACAGTATAGACACAGCACTCAATTACTGTACAGACACAGCACTCCAGTACTGTACAGACACAGCACTCCAGTACAATACAAAAACAGCACTCGAGTACAGTACAAACACAGCTCTCCAGTACAGTACAGACACAGAACTCCAGTACAGTACAGAAACTCAGCACTCCTGTACAGAACAGACACAGCACTCCAGTAGAGTACACATACATCACTCCAGTACAGTACAGTCACAGCACTCCAGTACAGTACAGTACAGTACAGTACAGATACAGCACTCCAGTACAGTACAGAAACGCAGCACTCCAGTACAGTACAGATACAGCACTCCTGTACAGTACAGAAACAGCACTCCAGTACAGTACAAATGCAGCTCTCCACTACAGTAAAAATACAGCTCTCCAGTATAGTACAAACACAGCTCTCCAGTACAGTACAAATACAGCACTCCAGTACAGTACAGACACAGCTCTCCAGTACAGTACAAATGCAGCTCTCCACTACAGTACAAATACAGCTCTCCAGTATAGTACAAACACAGCTCTCCAGTACAGTACAAATACAGCACTCCAGTACAGTACAGATAGAGCACTCCAGTACAGTAAAAGCACAGCCCTCCAGTACAGTACAAATACAGCACTCCAGTACAGTACAGACACAGCACTCCAGTACAGTAGACACAGCACTCCAGAACAGTAGAAACACTGCCCTCCAGTACAGTAAAAACACACCACTTCAGTACAGTACAGACACAGAACTCCAGTACAGACACAGCACTCCAGTACAGTAGACACAGCACTCCAGTACAGTACAAACAAAACTCTCCAGTACAGTACAAACACAGCACTCCAGGACAGTAAAAACACAGCACTCCGGTACAGTACAGATTCAGCACTCCAGTACAGTACAATCACAGCACTCCAGGACAGTACAAACACAGCACTCCGGTACAGTACAGATTCAGCACTCCAGTATAGTACAGACACAGCACTCCAGTAGAGTACAGATATAGAACTCCAGTACAGTACAAACAAAACACTCCAGTACAGTACAGACACAGCACTCCAGTACAGTACAGACACAGCACTCCAGTACAGTGGGCACAGCACTCCAGTACAGTACAAACACAGCACTCCAGTACAGTAGAGACAGCACTCCGGTACGGTACAGTACAGATTCAGCACTCCAGTACAGTACAGACACAGCACTGCAGTACTGTACAGACACAGCACTCCAGTACTGTACAGACACAGCACTCCAGTACAATACAAAAACAGCACTCGAGTACAGTACAAACACAGCTCTCCAGTACAGTACAAGTACAGCACTGCAGTACATTACAGATACACACTCCAGTACAGTACCGACACAGCACTCCAGGACAGTACAAACACAGCACTCCGGTACAGTACAGATTCAGCACTCCAGTACAGTACAGACACAGCACTCTAGTACAGTATAGACACAGCACTCCAGTACTGTACAGACACAGCACTCCAGTACAATACAAAAACAGCACTCGAGTACAGTACAAACACAGCTCTCCAGTACAGTACAAACACAGCTCTCCAGTACAGTAGAAACACAGCACTCCAGTACAGTACAGACACAGCCCTCCAGTACAGTACAAACAAAACACTCCAGTACAGTACAGACACAGCACTCCAGTACAGTACAGATACAGCACTCCAGTACAGTACAGATACAGCACTACTGTACAGTACAGAAACTCAGCACTCCAGTACCGTAAAGATACAGCACTCCAGTACAGTACAGATACAGCACTCCAGTACAATACAAAAACAGCACTCGAGTACAGTACAAATACAGCTCTCCAGTACAGTACAAACACAGCTCTCCAGTATAATACAAACACAGCTCTCCAGTATAGTACAAATACAGCTCTCCAGTACAGTACAGACACAGCTCTCCAGTACAGTGCAAATGCAGCTCTCCACTACAGTACAAATACAGCTCTCCAGTATAGTACAGGCACAGCACTCCAGTACAGTAAATACAGCACTCCTGTATAGTAGACACAGCACTCTAGTACAGTACAAACACAGCTTTCATGTACAGTACAAATACAGCAATCCACTACAGTACAAATACAGCACTCCAGTACATAACAGATACACACTCCAGTACAGTACAGACACAGCACTCCAGTACAGTAGGCACAGCACTCCAGTACAGAAGAGACACAGCACTCTAGTACAGTATAGACACAGCACTCAATTACTGTACAGACACAGCACTCCAGTACAATACAAAAACAGCACTCGAGTACAGTACAAACACAGCTCTCCAGTACAGTACAAACACAGCTCTCCAGTACAGTAGAAACACAGCACTCCAGTACAGTACAGACACAGCCCTCCAGTACAGTACAAACAAAACACTCCAGTACAGTACAGACACAGCACTCCAGTACAGTACAGATACAGCACTCCAGTACAGTACAGATACAGCACTACTGTACAGTACAGAAACTCAGCACTCCAGTACCGTAAAGATACAGCACTCCAGTACAGTACAGATACAGCACTCCAGTACAATACAAAAGCAGCACTCGAGTACAGTACAAACACAGCTCTCCAGTACAGTACAAACACCTCATTCCAGTACAGTAGACTCAGCACACCAGTACAGTACAGATACGCACTCCAGTACAGTACAGACACAGCACTCCAGTAGAGTAGAAACAAAACACTCCAGTACAGTACAGACACAGCACTCCAGTACAGTACAGATACAGCACTCCAGTACAGTACAGATACAGCACTACTGTACAGTACAGAAACTCAGCACTCCAGTACCGTACAGATACAGCACTCCAGTACAGTACAGATACAGCACTCCTGTACAGTACAGACACAGCACTCCAGTACAGTACAAATGCAGCTCTCCACTACAGTAAAAATACAGCTCTCCAGTATAGTACAAACACAGCTCTCCAGTACAGTACAAATACAGCACTCCAGTACAGTACAGACACAGCTCTCCAGTACAGTACAAATGCAGCTCTCCACTACAGTACAAATACAGCTCTCCAGTATAGTACAAACACAGCTCTCCAGTACAGTACAAATACAGCACTCCAGTACAGTATAGATAGAGCACTCCAGTACAGTACAAACACAGCCCTCCAGTACAGTACAAATACAGCACTCCAGTACAGTACAGACACAGCACTCCAGTACAGTAGACACAGCACTCCAGAACAGTACAAACACTGCCCTCCAGTACAGTAAAAACACACCACTTCAGTACAGTACAGACACAGAACTCCAGTACAGACACAGCACTCCAGTACAGTAGACACAGCACTCCAGTACAGTACAAACAAAACTCTCCAGTACAGTACAAACACAGCACTCCAGGACAGTAAAAACACAGCACTCCGGTACAGTACAGATTCAGCACTCCAGTACAGTACAATCACAGCACTCCAGGACACTACAAACACAGCACTCCGGTACAGTACAGATTCAGCACTCCAGTATAGTACAGACACACCACTCCAGTAGAGTACAGATACAGAACTCCAGTACAGTACAAACAAAACACTCCAGTACAGTACAGACACAGCACTCCAGTACAGTACAGACACAGCACTCCAGTACAGTGGGCACAGCACTCCAGTACAGTACAAACACAGCATTCCAGTACAGTAGAGACAGCGCTCCGGTACGGTACAGTACAGATTCAGCACTCCAGTACAGTACAGACACAGCACTCTAGTACAGTATAGACACAGCACTACAGTACTGTACAGACACAGCACTCCAGTACAATACAAAAACAGCACTCGAGTACAGTACAAACACAGCTCTCCAGTACAGTACAAGTACAGCACTCCAGTACATAACAGATACACACTCCAGTACAGTACCGACACAGCACTCCAGGACAGTACAAACACAGCACTCCGGTACAGTACAGATTCAGCACTCCAGTACAGTACAGACACAGCACTCTAGTACAGTATAGACACAGCACTCCAGTACTGTACAGACTCAGCACTCCGGTACGGTACAGTACAGATTCAGCACTCCAGTACAGTACAGACACACCACTCTAGTACAGTATAGACACAGCACTCCAGTACTGTACAGACACAGCACTCCAGTACAATACAAAAACAGCACTCGAGTACAGTACAAACACAGCTCTCCAGTACAGTACAAACACAGCTCTCCAGTACAGTAGAAATACAGCACTCCAGTACAGTACAGACACAGCCCTCCAGTACAGTACAAACAAAACACTCCAGTACAGTACAGACACAGCACTCCAGTACAGTACAGATACAGCACTCCAGTACAGTACAGATACAGCACTACTGTACAGTACAGAAACTCAGCACTCCAGTACCGTAAAGATACAGCACTCCAGTACAGTACAGATACAGCACTCCAGTACAATACAAAAACAGCACTCGAGTACAGTACAAACACAGCTCTCCAGTACAGTACAAACACCTCATTCCAGTACAGTAGACTCAGCACACCAGTACAGTACAGATACGCACTCCAGTACAGTACAGACACAGCACTCCAGTAGAGTATAAACAAAACACTCCAGTACAGTACAGACACAGCACTCCAGTACAGTACAGATACAGCACTACTGTACAGTACAGAAACTCAGCACTCCAGTACCGTACAGATACAGCACTCCAGTACAGTACAGATACAGCACTCCAGTACAGTACAGATACAGCACCTCAGTACAATACAGACACAGCACTCCAGTAGAGTAGATACAGCACTTAAGTACAGTACAGATAGAGCTCTCTAGTACAATACAAATACAGCACTCCAGCACAGTACAAAGACAGCAATCCAGTACAATACAGATACAGCACTGCAGTACAGTAGACAGAGCACTCCAGTATTGTACAAACACAGCTCTGCAGTACAGTAGAAACACAGTTCTCCAGTACAGTACAAACACAGCACTCCAGTACAGTAGACACAGCAATCGAGTACAGTAGATACAGCATTCTAATACAGTACAGACACAGCTCTCCAGTACAGTACAAATACAGCTCTCCAGTATAATACAAACACAGCTCTCCAGTATAGTACAAATACAGCTCTCCAGTACAGTACAGACACAGCTCTCCAGTACAGTACAAATGCAGCTCTCCACTACAGTACAAATACAGCTCTCCAGTATAGTACAGGCACAGCACTCCAGTACAGTAAATACAGCACTCCTGTACAGTAGACACAGCAATCCACTACAGTACAAATACAGCACTCCAGTACATAACAGATACACACTCCAGTACAGTACAGACACAGCACTCCAGTACAGTAGGCACAGCACTCCAGTACAGAAGAGACACAGCACTCTAGTACAGTATAGACACAGCACTCAATTACTGTACAGACACTGCACTCCAGTACCGTACAGACACAGCACTCCAGTACAATACAAAAACAGCACTCGAGTACAGTACAAACACAGCTCTCCAGTACAGTACAAACACAGCTCTCCAGTACAGTACAGACACAGAACTCCAGTACAGTACAGAAACTCAGCACTCCTGTACAGTACAGACACAGCACTCCAGTAGAGTACACATACATCACTCAAGTACAGTACAGACACAGCACTACAGTACAGTACAGATACAGCACTCCAGTACCGTACAGATACAGCGCTGCAGTACAGTAGACACAGCACTCCAGTATTGTACAAACACAGCTCAGCAGTACAGTAGAAACACAGCTCTCCAGTACAGTACAAACACAGCACTCCAGTACAGTAGACACAGCACTCCAGTAGAGTAGATACAGCACTCCCGTACAGTACAAACACAGCACTCCAGTACAGTACAGCACAGCACTCCATTACAGTAGACACAACACACCAGTACAATACAAACACAGCTCGCCAGTACAGTACAAACACAGCTCTCCAGTACAGTACAAACACACCTCTCCAGTAGAGTACAAATAGAGCACTCCACTACAGTACAGACACAGCACTCCAGTACAGTGGGCACAGCACTCCAGTACAGTACAAACACAGCACTCCAGTACAGTAGAGACAGCACTCCAGTACAGTACAGACACAGCACTCCAGTACAGTGGGCACAGCACTCCAGTACAGTACAAACACAGCACTCCAGTACAGTAGAGACAGCACTCCGGTACGGTACAGTACAGATTCAGCACTCCAGTACAGTACAGACACAGCACTCTAGTACAGTATAGACACAGCACTCAAGTACTGTACAGACACAGCACTCCAGTACTGTACAGACACAGCACTCCAGTACAATACAAAAACAGCACTCGAGTACAGTACAAACACAGCTCTCCAGTACAGTACAAACACAGCTCTCCAGTACAGTACAAACACAGCACTCCAGTACAGTACAGACACAGCCCTCCAGTACAGTACAAACAAAACACTCCAGTACAGTACAGATACAGCACTCCAGTACAGTACAGATACAGCACTACTGTACAGTACAGAAACTCAGCACTCCAGTACCGTAAAGATACAGCACTCCAGTACAGTACAGATACAGCACTCCAGTACAATACAAAAACAGCACTTGAGTACAGTACAAACACAGCTCTCCAGTACAGTACAAACACCTCATTCCAGTACAGTAGACTCAGCACACCAGTACAGTACAGATACTCACTCCAGTACAGTACAAATACAGCTCTCCAGTACAGTACCAACACAGCTCTCCAGTATAATACAAACACAGCTCTCCAGTATAGTACAAATACAGCACTCCAGTACAGTACAGACACAGCTCTCCAGTACAGTACAAATGCAGCTCTCCACTACAGTACAAATACAGCTCTCCAGTATAGTACAAACACAGCTCTCCAGTACAGTACAAATACAGCACTGCAGTACAGTACAGACACAGCACTCCAGTACAGTACAGACACAGCACTCCAGTACAGTGGGCACAGCACTCCAGTACAGTAGAAACACAGCACTCCAGTACAGTAGAGACAGCACTCCGGTACGGTACAGTACAGATTCAGCACTCCAGTACAGTACAGACACAGCACTCTAGTACAGTATAGACACAGCACTCAATTACTGTACAGACACAGCACTCCAGTACTGTACAGACACAGCACTCCAGTACAATACAAAAACAGCACTCGAGTACAGTACAAACACAGCTCTCCAGTACAGTACAGACACAGAACTCCAGTACAGTACAGAAACTCAGCACTCCTGTACAGAACAGACACAGCACTCCAGTAGAGTACACATACATCACTCCAGTACAGTACAGTCACAGCACTCCAGTACAGTACAGTACAGTACAGTACAGATACAGCACTCCAGTACAGTACAGAAACGCAGCACTCCAGTACAGTACAGATACAGCACTCCTGTACAGTACAGAAACAGCACTCCAGTACAGTACAAATGCAGCTCTCCACTACAGTAAAAATACAGCTCTCCAGTATAGTACAAACACAGCTCTCCAGTACAGTACAAATACAGCACTCCAGTACAGTACAGACACAGCTCTCCAGTACAGTACAAATGCAGCTCTCCACTACAGTACAAATACAGCTCTCCAGTATAGTACAAACACAGCTCTCCAGTACAGTACAAATACAGCACTCCAGTACAGTACAGATAGAGCACTCCAGTACAGTAAAAGCACAGCCCTCCAGTACAGTACAAATACAGCACTCCAGTACAGTACAGACACAGCACTCCAGTACAGTACAGACACAGCACTCCAGTACAGTACAGACACAGCACTCCAGTACAGTGGGCACAGCACTCCAGTACAGTAGAAACACAGCACTCCAGTACAGTAGAGACAGCACTCCGGTACGGTACAGTACAGATTCAGCACTCCAGTACAGTACAGACACAGCACTCTAGTACAGTATAGACACAGCACTCAATTACTGTACAGACACAGCACTCCAGTACTGTACAGACACAGCACTCCAGTACAATACAAAAACAGCACTCGAGTACAGTACAAACACAGCTCTCCAGTACAGTACAGACACAGAACTCCAGTACAGTACAGAAACTCAGCACTCCTGTACAGAACAGACACAGCACTCCAGTAGAGTACACATACATCACTCCAGTACAGTACAGTCACAGCACTCCAGTACAGTACAGTACAGTACAGTACAGATACAGCACTCCAGTACAGTACAGAAACGCAGCACTCCAGTACAGTACAGATACAGCACTCCTGTACAGTACAGAAACAGCACTCCAGTACAGTACAAATGCAGCTCTCCACTACAGTAAAAATACAGCTCTCCAGTATAGTACAAACACAGCTCTCCAGTACAGTACAAATACAGCACTCCAGTACAGTACAGACACAGCTCTCCAGTACAGTACAAATGCAGCTCTCCACTACAGTACAAATACAGCTCTCCAGTATAGTACAAACACAGCTCTCCAGTACAGTACAAATACAGCACTCCAGTACAGTACAGATAGAGCACTCCAGTACAGTAAAAGCACAGCCCTCCAGTACAGTACAAATACAGCACTCCAGTACAGTACAGACACAGCACTCCAGTACAGTAGACACAGCACTCCAGAACAGTACAAACACTGCCCTCCAGTACAGTAAAAACACACCACTTCAGTACAGTACAGACACAGAACTCCAGTACAGACACAGCACTCCAGTACAGTAGACACAGCACTCCAGTACAGTACAAACAAAACTCTCCAGTACAGTACAAACACAGCACTCCAGGACAGTAAAAACACAGCACTCCGGTACAGTACAGATTCAGCACTCCAGTACAGTACAATCACAGCACTCCAGGACAGTACAAACACAGCACTCCGGTACAGTACAGATTCAGCACTCCAGTATAGTACAGACACAGCACTCCAGTAGAGTACAGATACAGAACTCCAGTACAGTACAAACAAAACACTCCAGTACAGTACAGACACAGCACTCCAGTACAGTGGGCACAGCACTCCAGTACAGTACAAACACAGCCCTCCAGTACAGTACAAATACAGCACTCCAGTACAGTACAGACACAGCACTCCAGTACAGTAGACACAGCACTCCAGAACAGTACAAACACTGCCCTCCAGTACAGTAAAAACACACCACTTCAGTACAGTACAGACACAGAACTCCAGTAGAGTACAGATATAGAACTCCAGTACAGTACAAACAAAACACTCCAGTACAGTACAGACACAGCACTCCAGTACAGTACAGACACAGCACTCCAGTACAGTGGGCACAGCACTCCAGTACAGTACAAACACAGCACTCCAGTACAGTAGAGACAGCACTCCGGTACGGTACAGTACAGATTCAGCACTCCAGTATAGTACAGACACAGCACTCCAGTAGAGTACAGATATAGAACTCCAGTACAGTACAAACAAAACACTCCAGTACAGTACAGACACAGCACTCCAGTACAGTACAGACACAGCACTCCAGTACAGTGGGCACAGCACTCCAGTACAGTACAAACACAGCACTCCAGTACAGTAGAGACAGCACTCCGGTACGGTACAGTACAGATTCAGCACTCCAGTACAGTACAGACACAGCACTGCAGTACTGTACAGACACAGCACTCCAGTACTGTACAGACACAGCACTCCAGTACAATACAAAAACAGCACTCGAGTACAGTACAAACACAGCTCTCCAGTACAGTACAAGTACAGCACTGCAGTACATTACAGATACACACTCCAGTACAGTACCGACACAGCACTCCAGGACAGTACAAACACAGCACTCCGGTACAGTACAGATTCAGCACTCCAGTACAGTACAGACACAGCACTCTAGTACAGTATAGACACAGCACTCCAGTACTGTACAGACACAGCACTCCAGTACAATACAAAAACAGCACTCGAGTACAGTACAAACACAGCTCTCCAGTACAGTACAAACACAGCTCTCCAGTACAGTAGAAACACAGCACTCCAGTACAGTACAGACACAGCCCTCCAGTACAGTACAAACAAAACACTCCAGTACAGTACAGACACAGCACTCCAGTACAGTACAGATACAGCACTCCAGTACAGTACAGATACAGCACTACTGTACAGTACAGAAACTCAGCACTCCAGTACCGTAAAGATACAGCACTCCAGTACAGTACAGATACAGCACTCCAGTACAATACAAAAGCAGCACTCGAGTACAGTACAAACACAGCTCTCCAGTACAGTACAAACACCTCATTCCAGTACAGTAGACTCAGCACACCAGTACAGTACAGATACGCACTCCAGTACAGTACAGACACAGCACTCCAGTAGAGTAGAAACAAAACACTCCAGTACAGTACAGACACAGCACTCCAGTACAGTACAGATACAGCACTCCAGTACAGTAAATACAGCACTCCTGTACAGTAGACACAGCACTCTAGTACAGTACAAACACAGCTCTCCAGTACAGTACAAATGCAGCTCTCCACTACAGTACAAATACAGCTCTCCAGTATAGTACAAACACAGCTCTCCAGTACAGTACAAATACAGCACTGCAGTACAGTACAGACACAGCACTCCAGTACAGTACAGACACAGCACTCCAGTACAGTGGGCACAGCACTCCAGTACAGTAGAAACACAGCACTCCAGTACAGTAGAGACAGCACTCCGGTACGGTACAGTACAGATTCAGCACTCCAGTACAGTACAGACACAGCACTCTAGTACAGTATAGACACAGCACTCAATTACTGTACAGACACAGCACTCCAGTACTGTACAGACACAGCACTCCAGTACAATACAAAAACAGCACTCGAGTACAGTACAAACACAGCTCTCCAGTACAGTACAGACACAGAACTCCAGTACAGTACAGAAACTCAGCACTCCTGTACAGAACAGACACAGCACTCCAGTAGAGTACACATACATCACTCCAGTACAGTACAGTCACAGCACTCCAGTACAGTACAGTACAGTACAGTACAGATACAGCACTCCAGTACAGTACAGAAACGCAGCACTCCAGTACAGTACAGATACAGCACTCCTGTACAGTACAGAAACAGCACTCCAGTACAGTACAAATGCAGCTCTCCACTACAGTAAAAATACAGCTCTCCAGTATAGTACAAACACAGCTCTCCAGTACAGTACAAATACAGCACTCCAGTACAGTACAGACACAGCTCTCCAGTACAGTACAAATGCAGCTCTCCACTACAGTACAAATACAGCTCTCCAGTATAGTACAAACACAGCTCTCCAGTACAGTACAAATACAGCACTCCAGTACAGTACAGATAGAGCACTCCAGTACAGTAAAAGCACAGCCCTCCAGTACAGTACAAATACAGCACTCCAGTACAGTACAGACACAGCACTCCAGTACAGTAGACACAGCACTCCAGAACAGTACAAACACTGCCCTCCAGTACAGTAAAAACACACCACTTCAGTACAGTACAGACACAGAACTCCAGTACAGACACAGCACTCCAGTACAGTAGACACAGCACTCCAGTACAGTACAAACAAAACTCTCCAGTACAGTACAAACACAGCACTCCAGGACAGTAAAAACACAGCACTCCGGTACAGTACAGATTCAGCACTCCAGTACAGTACAATCACAGCACTCCAGGACAGTACAAACACAGCACTCCGGTACAGTACAGATTCAGCACTCCAGTATAGTACAGACACAGCACTCCAGTAGAGTACAGATACAGAACTCCAGTACAGTACAAACAAAACACTCCAGTACAGTACAGACACAGCACTCCAGTACAGTGGGCACAGCACTCCAGTACAGTACAAACACAGCCCTCCAGTACAGTACAAATACAGCACTCCAGTACAGTACAGACACAGCACTCCAGTACAGTAGACACAGCACTCCAGAACAGTACAAACACTGCCCTCCAGTACAGTAAAAACACACCACTTCAGTACAGTACAGACACAGAACTCCAGTAGAGTACAGATATAGAACTCCAGTACAGTACAAACAAAACACTCCAGTACAGTACAGACACAGCACTCCAGTACAGTACAGACACAGCACTCCAGTACAGTGGGCACAGCACTCCAGTACAGTACAAACACAGCACTCCAGTACAGTAGAGACAGCACTCCGGTACGGTACAGTACAGATTCAGCACTCCAGTATAGTACAGACACAGCACTCCAGTAGAGTACAGATATAGAACTCCAGTACAGTACAAACAAAACACTCCAGTACAGTACAGACACAGCACTCCAGTACAGTACAGACACAGCACTCCAGTACAGTGGGCACAGCACTCCAGTACAGTACAAACACAGCACTCCAGTACAGTAGAGACAGCACTCCGGTACGGTACAGTACAGATTCAGCACTCCAGTACAGTACAGACACAGCACTGCAGTACTGTACAGACACAGCACTCCAGTACTGTACAGACACAGCACTCCAGTACAATACAAAAACAGCACTCGAGTACAGTACAAACACAGCTCTCCAGTACAGTACAAGTACAGCACTGCAGTACATTACAGATACACACTCCAGTACAGTACCGACACAGCACTCCAGGACAGTACAAACACAGCACTCCGGTACAGTACAGATTCAGCACTCCAGTACAGTACAGACACAGCACTCTAGTACAGTATAGACACAGCACTCCAGTACTGTACAGACACAGCACTCCAGTACAATACAAAAACAGCACTCGAGTACAGTACAAACACAGCTCTCCAGTACAGTACAAACACAGCTCTCCAGTACAGTAGAAACACAGCACTCCAGTACAGTACAGACACAGCCCTCCAGTACAGTACAAACAAAACACTCCAGTACAGTACAGACACAGCACTCCAGTACAGTACAGATACAGCACTCCAGTACAGTACAGATACAGCACTACTGTACAGTACAGAAACTCAGCACTCCAGTACCGTAAAGATACAGCACTCCAGTACAGTACAGATACAGCACTCCAGTACAATACAAAAACAGCACTCGAGTACAGTACAAATACAGCTCTCCAGTACAGTACAAACACAGCTCTCCAGTATAATACAAACACAGCTCTCCAGTATAGTACAAATACAGCTCTCCAGTACAGTACAGACACAGCTCTCCAGTACAGTGCAAATGCAGCTCTCCACTACAGTACAAATACAGCTCTCCAGTATAGTACAGGCACAGCACTCCAGTACAGTAAATACAGCACTCCTGTACAGTAGACACAGCACTCTAGTACAGTACAAACACAGCTTTCATGTACAGTACAAATACAGCAATCCACTACAGTACAAATACAGCACTCCAGTACATAACAGATACACACTCCAGTACAGTACAGACACAGCACTCCAGTACAGTAGGCACAGCACTCCAGTACAGAAGAGACACAGCACTCTAGTACAGTATAGACACAGCACTCAATTACTGTACAGACACAGCACTCCAGTACAATACAAAAACAGCACTCGAGTACAGTACAAACACAGCTCTCCAGTACAGTACAAACACAGCTCTCCAGTACAGTAGAAACACAGCACTCCAGTACAGTACAGACACAGCCCTCCAGTACAGTACAAACAAAACACTCCAGTACAGTACAGACACAGCACTCCAGTACAGTACAGATACAGCACTCCAGTACAGTACAGATACAGCACTACTGTACAGTACAGAAACTCAGCACTCCAGTACCGTAAAGATACAGCACTCCAGTACAGTACAGATACAGCACTCCAGTACAATACAAAAGCAGCACTCGAGTACAGTACAAACACAGCTCTCCAGTACAGTACAAACACCTCATTCCAGTACAGTAGACTCAGCACACCAGTACAGTACAGATACGCACTCCAGTACAGTACAGACACAGCACTCCAGTAGAGTAGAAACAAAACACTCCAGTACAGTACAGACACAGCACTCCAGTACAGTACAGATACAGCACTCCAGTACAGTACAGATACAGCACTACTGTACAGTACAGAAACTCAGCACTCCAGTACCGTACAGATACAGCACTCCAGTACAGTACAGATACAGCACTCCTGTACAGTACAGACACAGCACTCCAGTACAGTACAAATGCAGCTCTCCACTACAGTAAAAATACAGCTCTCCAGTATAGTACAAACACAGCTCTCCAGTACAGTACAAATACAGCACTCCAGTACAGTACAGACACAGCTCTCCAGTACAGTACAAATGCAGCTCTCCACTACAGTACAAATACAGCTCTCCAGTATAGTACAAACACAGCTCTCCAGTACAGTACAAATACAGCACTCCAGTACAGTATAGATAGAGCACTCCAGTACAGTACAAACACAGCCCTCCAGTACAGTACAAATACAGCACTCCAGTACAGTACAGACACAGCACTCCAGTACAGTAGACACAGCACTCCAGAACAGTACAAACACTGCCCTCCAGTACAGTAAAAACACACCACTTCAGTACAGTACAGACACAGAACTCCAGTACAGACACAGCACTCCAGTACAGTAGACACAGCACTCCAGTACAGTACAAACAAAACTCTCCAGTACAGTACAAACACAGCACTCCAGGACAGTAAAAACACAGCACTCCGGTACAGTACAGATTCAGCACTCCAGTACAGTACAATCACAGCACTCCAGGACACTACAAACACAGCACTCCGGTACAGTACAGATTCAGCACTCCAGTATAGTACAGACACACCACTCCAGTAGAGTACAGATACAGAACTCCAGTACAGTACAAACAAAACACTCCAGTACAGTACAGACACAGCACTCCAGTACAGTACAGACACAGCACTCCAGTACAGTGGGCACAGCACTCCAGTACAGTACAAACACAGCATTCCAGTACAGTAGAGACAGCGCTCCGGTACGGTACAGTACAGATTCAGCACTCCAGTACAGTACAGACACAGCACTCTAGTACAGTATAGACACAGCACTACAGTACTGTACAGACACAGCACTCCAGTACAATACAAAAACAGCACTCGAGTACAGTACAAACACAGCTCTCCAGTACAGTACAAGTACAGCACTCCAGTACATAACAGATACACACTCCAGTACAGTACCGACACAGCACTCCAGGACAGTACAAACACAGCACTCCGGTACAGTACAGATTCAGCACTCCAGTACAGTACAGACACAGCACTCTAGTACAGTATAGACACAGCACTCCAGTACTGTACAGACTCAGCACTCCGGTACGGTACAGTACAGATTCAGCACTCCAGTACAGTACAGACACACCACTCTAGTACAGTATAGACACAGCACTCCAGTACTGTACAGACACAGCACTCCAGTACAATACAAAAACAGCACTCGAGTACAGTACAAACACAGCTCTCCAGTACAGTACAAACACAGCTCTCCAGTACAGTAGAAATACAGCACTCCAGTACAGTACAGACACAGCCCTCCAGTACAGTACAAACAAAACACTCCAGTACAGTACAGACACAGCACTCCAGTACAGTACAGATACAGCACTCCAGTACAGTACAGATACAGCACTACTGTACAGTACAGAAACTCAGCATTCCAGTACCGTAAAGATACAGCACTCCAGTACAGTACAGATACAGCACTCCAGTACAATACAAAAACAGCACTCGAGTACAGTACAAACACAGCTCTCCAGTACAGTACAAACACCTCATTCCAGTACAGTAGACTCAGCACACCAGTACAGTACAGATACGCACTCCAGTACAGTACAGACACAGCACTCCAGTAGAGTATAAACAAAACACTCCAGTACAGTACAGACACAGCACTCCAGTACAGTACAGATACAGCACTCCAGTACAGTACAGATACAGCACTACTGTACAGTACAGAAACTCAGCACTCCAGTACCGTACAGATACAGCACTCCAGTACAGTACAGATACAGCACTCCAGTACAGTACAGATACAGCACCTCAGTACAATACAGACACAGCACTCCAGTAGAGTAGATACAGCACTTAAGTACAGTACAGATAGAGCTCTCTAGTACAATACAAATACAGCACTCCAGCACAGTACAAAGACAGCAATCCAGTACAATACAGATACAGCACTGCAGTACAGTAGACAGAGCACTCCAGTATTGTACAAACACAGCTCTGCAGTACAGTAGAAACACAGTTCTCCAGTACAGTACAAACACAGCACTCCAGTACAGTAGACACAGCAATCGAGTACAGTAGATACAGCATTCTAATACAGTACAGACACAGCTCTCCAGTACAGTACAAATACAGCTCTCCAGTATAATACAAACACAGCTCTCCAGTATAGTACAAATACAGCTCTCCAGTACAGTACAGACACAGCTCTCCAGTACAGTACAAATGCAGCTCTCCACTACAGTACAAATACATCTCTCCAGTATAGTACAGGCACAGCACTCCAGTACAGTAAATACAGCACTCCTGTACAGTAGACACAGCAATCCACTACAGTACAAATACAGCACTCCAGTACATAACAGATACACACTCCAGTACAGTACAGACACAGCACTCCAGTACAGTAGGCACAGCACTCCAGTACAGAAGAGACACAGCACTCTAGTACAGTATAGACACAGCACTCAATTACTGTACAGACACTGCACTCCAGTACCGTACAGACACAGCACTCCAGTACAATACAAAAACAGCACTCGAGTACAGTACAAACACAGCTCTCCAGTACAGTACAAACACAGCTCTCCAGTACAGTACAGACACAGAACTCCAGTACAGTACAGAAACTCAGCACTCCTGTACAGTACAGACACAGCACTCCAGTAGAGTACACATACATCACTCCAGTACAGTACAGTCACAGCACTCCAGTACAGTACAGTACAGTACAGTACAGATACAGCACTCCAGTACAGTACAGAAACTCAGCACTCCAGTACAGTACAGATACAGCACTCCTGTACAGTACAGACACAGCATTCCAGTACAGTACAGACACAGCTCTCCAATACAGTACAAGCACAGCACTCCAGTACAGTACAAATGCAGAACTCCAGTACAGTACAAACACAGCACTCCAGTACAGTACAAATGCAGCTCTCCACTACAGTAAAAATACAGCTCTCCAGTATAGTACAAACACAGCTCTCCAGTACAGTACAAATACAGCACTCCAGTACAGTACAGACACAGCTCTCCAGTACAGTACAAATGCAGCTCTCCACTACAGTACAAATACAGCACTCCAGTACAGTACAGACACAGCACTCCAGTACAGTACAGACACAGCCCTCCAGTACAGTACAGACACAGCACTCCAGTAGAGTACAAACAAAACACTCCAGTACAGTACAGACACAGCACTCCAGTACAGTACAGATACAGCACTCCAGTACAGTACAGATACAGCACTACTGTACAGTACAGAAACTCAGCACTCCAGTACCGTACAGATACAGCACTCCAGTACAGTACAGTACAGATACAGCACTCCTGTACAGTACAGACACAGCACTCCAGTACAGTACAGACACAGCACTCCAGTACAGTGGGCACAGCACTCCAGTACAGTACAGAAACTCAGCACTCCAGTACAGTACAGATACAGCACTCCTGTACAGTACAGACACAGCATTCCAGTACAGTACAGACACAGCTCTCCAATACAGTACAAGCACAGCACTCCAGTACAGTACAAATGCAGAACTCCAGTACAGTACAAACACAGCACTCCAGTACAGTACAAATGCAGCTCTCCACTACAGTAAAAATACAGCTCTCCAGTATAGTACAAACACAGCTCTCCAGTACAGTACAAATACAGCACTCCAGTACAGTACAGACACAGCTCTCCAGTACAGTACAAATGCAGCTCTCCACTACAGTACAAATACAGCTCTCCAGTATAGTACAAACACAGCTCTCCAGTACAGTACAAATACAGCACTCCAGTACAGTACAGATAGAGCACTCCAGTACAGTACAAACACAGCCCTCCAGTACAGTACAAATACAGCACTCCAGTACAGTACAGACACAGCACTCCAGTACAGTAGACACAGCACTCCAGAACAGTACAAACACTGCCCTCCAGTACAGTAAAAACACACCACTTCAGTACAGTACAGACACAGAACTCCAGTACAGACACAGCACTCCAGTACAGTAGACACAGCACTCCAGTACAGTACAAACAAAACTCTCCAGTACAGTACAAACACAGCACTCCAGGACAGTAAAAACACAGCACTCCGGTACAGTACAGATTCAGCACTCCAGTACAGTACAATCACAGCACTCCAGGACAGTACAAACACAGCACTCCGGTACAGTACAGATTCAGCACTCCAGTATAGTACAGACACAGCACTCCAGTAGAGTACAGATACAGAACTCCAGTACAGTACAAACAAAACACTCCAGTACAGTACAGACACAGCACTCCAGTACAGTGGGCACAGCACTCCAGTACAGTACAAACACAGCCCTCCAGTACAGTACAAATACAGCACTCCAGTACAGTACAGACACAGCACTCCAGTACAGTAGACACAGCACTCCAGAACAGTACAAACACTGCCCTCCAGTACAGTAAAAACACACCACTTCAGTACAGTACAGACACAGAACTCCAGTACAGACACAGCACTCCAGTACAGTAGACACAGCACTCCAGTACAGTACAAACAAAACTCTCCAGTACAGTACAAACACAGCACTCCAGGACAGTAAAAACACAGCACTCCGGTACAGTACAGATTCAGCACTCCAGTACAGTACAAATACAGCTCTCCAGTACAGTACAAATACAGCTCTCCAGTATAATACAAACACAGCTCTCCAGTATAGTACAAATACAGCTCTCCAGTACAGTACAGACACAGCTCTCCAGTACAGTACAAATGCAGCTCTCCACTACAGTACAAATACAGCTCTCCAGTATAGTACAGGCACAGCACTCCAGTACAGTAAATACAGCACTCCTGTACAGTAGACACAGCAATCCACTACAGTACAAATACAGCACTCCAGTACATAACAGATACACACTCCAGTACAGTACAGACACAGCACTCCAGTACAGTAGGCACAGCACTCCAGTACAGAAGAGACACAGCACTCTAGTACAGTATAGACACAGCACTCAATTACTGTACAGACACAGCACTCCAGTACCGTACAGACACAGCACTCCAGTACAATACAAAAACAGCACTCGAGTACAGTACAAACACAGCTCTCCAGTACAGTACAAACACAGCTCTCCAGTACAGTACAGACACAGAACTCCAGTACAGTACAGAAACTCAGCACTCCTGTACAGTACAGACACAGCACTCCAGTAGAGTACACATACATCACTCCAGTACAGTACAGTCACAGCACTCCAGTACAGTACAGTACAGTACAGTACAGATACAGCACTCCAGTACAGTACAGAAACTCAGCACTCCAGTACAGTACAGATACAGCACTCCTGTACAGTACAGACACAGCATTCCAGTACAGTACAGACACAGCTCTCCAATACAGTACAAGCACAGCACTCCAGTACAGTACAAATGCAGAACTCCAGTACAGTACAAACACAGCACTCCAGTACAGTACAAATGCAGCTCTCCACTACAGTAAAAATACAGCTCTCCAGTATAGTACAAACACAGCTCTCCAGTGCAGTACAAATACAGCACTCCAGTACAGTACAGACACAGCTCTCCAGTACAGTACAAATGCAGCTCTCCACTACAGTACAAATACAGCACTCCAGTACAGTACAGACACAGCACTCCAGTACAGTACAGACACAGCCCTCCAGTACAGTACAGACACAGCACTCCAGTAGAGTACAAACAAAACACTCCAGTACAGTACAGACACAGCACTCCAGTACAGTACAGATACAGCACTCCAGTACAGTACAGATACAGCACTACTGTACAGTACAGAAACTCAGCACTCCAGTACCGTACAGATACAGCACTCCAGTACAGTACAGTACAGATACAGCACTCCTGTACAGTACAGACACAGCACTCCAGTACAGTACAAATGCAGCTCTCCACTACAGTAAAAATACAGCTCTCCAGTATAGTACAAACACAGCTCTCCAGTACAGTACAAATACAGCACTCCAGTACAGTACAGACACAGCTCTCCAGTACAGTACAAATGCAGCTCTCCACTACAGTACAAATACAGCTCTCCAGTATAGTACAAACACAGCTCTCCAGTACAGTACAAATACAGCACTCCAGTACAGTACAGATAGAGCACTCCAGTACAGTACAAACACAGCCCTCCAGTACAGTACAAATACAGCACTCCAGTACAGTACAGACACAGCACTCCAGTACAGTAGACACAGCACTCCAGAACAGTACAAACACTGCCCTCCAGTACAGTAAAAACACACCACTTCAGTACAGTACAGACACAGAACTCCAGTACAGACACAGCACTCCAGTACAGTAGACACAGCACTCCAGTACAGTACAAACAAAACTCTCCAGTACAGTACAAACACAGCACTCCAGGACAGTAAAAACACAGCACTCAGGTACAGTACAGATTCAGCACTCCAGTACAGTACAATCACAGCACTCCAGGACAGTACAAACACAGCACTCCGGTACAGTACAGATTCAGCACTCCAGTATAGTACAGACACAGCACTCCAGTAGAGTACAGATACAGAACTCCAGTACAGTACAAACAAAACACTCCAGTACAGTACAGACACAGCACTCCAGTACAGTACAGACACAGCACTCCAGTACAGTGGGCACAGCACTCCAGTACAGTACAGAAACTCAGCACTCCAGTACAGTACAGATACAGCACTCCTGTACAGTACAGACACAGCATTCCAGTACAGTACAGACACAGCTCTCCAATACAGTACAAGCACAGCACTCCAGTACAGTACAAATGCAGAACTCCAGTACAGTACAAACACAGCACTCCAGTACAGTACAAATGCAGCTCTCCACTACAGTAAAAATACAGCTCTCCAGTATAGTACAAACACAGCTCTCCAGTACAGTACAAATACAGCACTCCAGTACAGTACAGACACAGCTCTCCAGTACAGTACAAATGCAGCTCTCCACTACAGTACAAATACAGCACTCCAGTACAGTACAGACACAGCACTCCAGTACAGTACAGACACAGCCCTCCAGTACAGTACAGACACAGCACTCCAGTAGAGTACAAACAAAACACTCCAGTACAGTACAGACACAGCACTCCAGTACAGTACAGATACAGCACTCCAGTACAGTACAGATACAGCACTACTGTACAGTACAGAAACTCAGCACTCCAGTACCGTACAGATACAGCACTCCAGTACAGTACAGTACAGATACAGCACTCCTGTACAGTACAGACACAGCACTCCAGTACAGTACAAATGCAGCTCTCCACTACAGTAAAAATACAGCTCTCCAGTATAGTACAAACACAGCTCTCCAGTACAGTACAAACACAGCACTCCAGGACAGTAAAAACACAGCACTCCAGTACAGTACAGATTCAGCACTCCAGTACAGTACAATCACAGAACTCCAGTACAGTACAAACAAAACACTCCAGTACAGTACAGACACAGCACTCCAGTACAGTACAGACACAGCACTCCAGTACAGTGGGCACAGCACTCCAGGACAGTAAAAACACAGCACTCCAGTACAGTACAGATTCAGCACTCCAGTACAGTACAATCACAGAACTCCAGTACAGTACAAACAAAACACTCCAGTACAGTACAGACACAGCACTCCAGTACAGTACAGACACAGCACTCCAGTACAGTGGGCACAGCACTCCAGTACAGTACAGACACAGCACTCCAGTACAGTAGACACAGCACTCCAGAACAGTACAAACACTGCCCTCCAGTACAGTAAAAACACACCACTTCAGTACAGTACAGACACAGAACTCCAGTACAGACACAGCACTCCAGTACAGTAGACACAGCACTCCAGTACAGTACAAACAAAACTCTCCAGTACAGTACAAACACAGCACTCCAGGACAGTAAAAACACAGCACTCAGGTACAGTACAGATTCAGCACTCCAGTACAGTACAATCACAGCACTCCAGGACAGTACAAACACAGCACTCCGGTACAGTACAGATTCAGCACTCCAGTATAGTACAGACACAGCACTCCAGTAGAGTACAGATACAGAACTCCAGTACAGTACAAACAAAACACTCCAGTACAGTACAGACACAGCACTCCAGTACAGTACAGACACAGCACTCCAGTACAGTGGGCACAGCACTCCAGTACAGTACAGAAACTCAGCACTCCAGTACAGTACAGATACAGCACTCCTGTACAGTACAGACACAGCATTCCAGTACAGTACAGACACAGCTCTCCAATACAGTACAAGCACAGCACTCCAGTACAGTACAAATGCAGAACTCCAGTACAGTACAAACACAGCACTCCAGTACAGTACAAATGCAGCTCTCCACTACAGTAAAAATACAGCTCTCCAGTATAGTACAAACACAGCTCTCCAGTACAGTACAAATACAGCACTCCAGTACAGTACAGACACAGCTCTCCAGTACAGTACAAATGCAGCTCTCCACTACAGTACAAATACAGCACTCCAGTACAGTACAGACACAGCACTCCAGTACAGTACAGACACAGCCCTCCAGTACAGTACAGACACAGCACTCCAGTAGAGTACAAACAAAACACTCCAGTACAGTACAGACACAGCACTCCAGTACAGTACAGATACAGCACTCCAGTACAGTACAGATACAGCACTACTGTACAGTACAGAAACTCAGCACTCCAGTACCGTACAGATACAGCACTCCAGTACAGTACAGTACAGATACAGCACTCCTGTACAGTACAGACACAGCACTCCAGTACAGTACAAATGCAGCTCTCCACTACAGTAAAAATACAGCTCTCCAGTATAGTACAAACACAGCTCTCCAGTACAGTACAAATACAGCACTCCAGTACAGTACAGACACAGCTCTCCAGTACAGTATAAATGCAGCTCTCCACTACAGTACAAATACAGCTCTCCAGTATAGTACAAACACAGCTCTCCAGTACAGTACAAATACAGCACTCCAGTACAGTACAGATAGAGCACTCCAGTACAGTACAAACACAGCCCTCCAGTACAGTACAAATACAGCACTCCAGTACAGTACAGACACAGCACTCCAGTACAGTAGACACAGCACTCCAGAACAGTACAAACACTGCCCTCCAGTACAGTAAAAACACACCACTTCAGTACAGTACAGACACAGAACTCCAGTACAGACACAGCACTCCAGTACAGTAGACACAGCACTCCAGTACAGTACAAACAAAACTCTCCAGTACAGTACAAACACAGCACTCCAGGACAGTAAAAACACAGCACTCCGGTACAGTACAGATTCAGCACTCCAGTACAGTACAATCACAGCACTCCAGGACAGTACAAACACAGCACTCCGGTACAGTACAGATTCAGCACTCCAGTATAGTACAGACACAGCACTCCAGTAGAGTACAGATACAGAACTCCAGTACAGTACAAACAAAACACTCCAGTACAGTTCAGACACAGCACTCCAGTACAGTACAGACACAGCACTCCAGTACAGTGGGCACAGCACTCCAGTACAGTACAAACACAGCCCTCCAGTACAGTACAAATACAGCACTCCAGTACAGTACAGACACAGCACTCCAGTACAGTAGACACAGCACTCCAGAACAGTACAAACACTGCCCTCCAGTACAGTAAAAACACACCACTTCAGTACAGTACAGACACAGAACTCCAGTACAGACACAGCACTCCAGTACAGTAGACACAGCACTCCAGTACAGTACAAACAAAACTCTCCAGTACAGTACAAACACAGCACTCCAGGACAGTAAAAACACAGCACTCCGGTACAGTACAGATTCAGCACTCCAGTACAGTACAAATACAGCTCTCCAGTACAGTACAAATACAGCTCTCCAGTATAATACAAACACAGCTCTCCAGTATAGTACAAATACAGCTCTCCAGTACAGTACAGACACAGCTCTCCAGTACAGTACAAATGCAGCTCTCCACTACAGTACAAATACAGCTCTCCAGTATAGTACAGGCACAGCACTCCAGTACAGTAAATACAGCACTCCTGTACAGTAGACACAGCAATCCACTACAGTACAAATACAGCACTCCAGTACATAACAGATACACACTCCAGTACAGTACAGACACAGCACTCCAGTACAGTAGGCACAGCACTCCAGTACAGAAGAGACACAGCACTCTAGTACAGTATAGACACAGCACTCAATTACTGTACAGACACAGCACTCCAGTACCGTACAGACACAGCACTCCAGTACAATACAAAAACAGCACTCGAGTACAGTACAAACACAGCTCTCCAGTACAGTACAAACACAGCTCTCCAGTACAGTACAGACACAGAACTCCAGTACAGTGCAAATGCAGCTCTCCACTACAGTACAAATACAGCTCTCCAGTATAGTACAGGCACAGCACTCCAGTACAGTAAATACAGCACTCCTGTACAGTAGACACAGCACTCTAGTACAGTACAAACACAGCTTTCATGTACAGTACAAATACAGCAATCCACTACAGTACAAATACAGCACTCCAGTACATAACAGATACACACTCCAGTACAGTACAGACACAGCACTCCAGTACAGTAGGCACAGCACTCCAGTACAGAAGAGACACAGCACTCTAGTACAGTATAGACACAGCACTCAATTACTGTACAGACACAGCACTCCAGTACAATACAAAAACAGCACTCGAGTACAGTACAAACACAGCTCTCCAGTACAGTACAAACACAGCTCTCCAGTACAGTAGAAACACAGCACTCCAGTACAGTACAGACACAGCCCTCCAGTACAGTACAAACAAAACACTCCAGTACAGTACAGACACAGCACTCCAGTACAGTACAGATACAGCACTCCAGTACAGTACAGATACAGCACTACTGTACAGTACAGAAACTCAGCACTCCAGTACCGTAAAGATACAGCACTCCAGTACAGTACAGATACAGCACTCCAGTACAATACAAAAGCAGCACTCGAGTACAGTACAAACACAGCTCTCCAGTACAGTACAAACACCTCATTCCAGTACAGTAGACTCAGCACACCAGTACAGTACAGATACGCACTCCAGTACAGTACAGACACAGCACTCCAGTAGAGTAGAAACAAAACACTCCAGTACAGTACAGACACAGCACTCCAGTACAGTACAGATACAGCACTCCAGTACAGTAAATACAGCACTCCTGTACAGTAGACACAGCACTCTAGTACAGTACAAACACAGCTCTCCAGTACAGTACAAATGCAGCTCTCCACTACAGTACAAATACAGCTCTCCAGTATAGTACAAACACAGCTCTCCAGTACAGTACAAATACAGCACTGCAGTACAGTACAGACACAGCACTCCAGTACAGTACAGACACAGCACTCCAGTACAGTGGGCACAGCACTCCAGTACAGTAGAAACACAGCACTCCAGTACAGTAGAGACAGCACTCCGGTACGGTACAGTACAGATTCAGCACTCCAGTACAGTACAGACACAGCACTCTAGTACAGTATAGACACAGCACTCAATTACTGTACAGACACAGCACTCCAGTACTGTACAGACACAGCACTCCAGTACAATACAAAAACAGCACTCGAGTACAGTACAAACACAGCTCTCCAGTACAGTACAGACACAGAACTCCAGTACAGTACAGAAACTCAGCACTCCTGTACAGAACAGACACAGCACTCCAGTAGAGTACACATACATCACTCCAGTACAGTACAGTCACAGCACTCCAGTACAGTACAGTACAGTACAGTACAGATACAGCACTCCAGTACAGTACAGAAACGCAGCACTCCAGTACAGTACAGATACAGCACTCCTGTACAGTACAGAAACAGCACTCCAGTACAGTACAAATGCAGCTCTCCACTACAGTAAAAATACAGCTCTCCAGTATAGTACAAACACAGCTCTCCAGTACAGTACAAATACAGCACTCCAGTACAGTACAGACACAGCTCTCCAGTACAGTACAAATGCAGCTCTCCACTACAGTACAAATACAGCTCTCCAGTATAGTACAAACACAGCTCTCCAGTACAGTACAAATACAGCACTCCAGTACAGTACAGATAGAGCACTCCAGTACAGTAAAAGCACAGCCCTCCAGTACAGTACAAATACAGCACTCCAGTACAGTACAGACACAGCACTCCAGTACAGTAGACACAGCACTCCAGAACAGTACAAACACTGCCCTCCAGTACAGTAAAAACACACCACTTCAGTACAGTACAGACACAGAACTCCAGTACAGACACAGCACTCCAGTACAGTAGACACAGCACTCCAGTACAGTACAAACAAAACTCTCCAGTACAGTACAAACACAGCACTCCAGGACAGTAAAAACACAGCACTCCGGTACAGTACAGATTCAGCACTCCAGTACAGTACAATCACAGCACTCCAGGACAGTACAAACACAGCACTCCGGTACAGTACAGATTCAGCACTCCAGTATAGTACAGACACAGCACTCCAGTAGAGTACAGATACAGAACTCCAGTACAGTACAAACAAAACACTCCAGTACAGTACAGACACAGCACTCCAGTACAGTGGGCACAGCACTCCAGTACAGTACAAACACAGCCCTCCAGTACAGTACAAATACAGCACTCCAGTACAGTACAGACACAGCACTCCAGTACAGTAGACACAGCACTCCAGAACAGTACAAACACTGCCCTCCAGTACAGTAAAAACACACCACTTCAGTACAGTACAGACACAGAACTCCAGTAGAGTACAGATATAGAACTCCAGTACAGTACAAACAAAACACTCCAGTACAGTACAGACACAGCACTCCAGTACAGTACAGACACAGCACTCCAGTACAGTGGGCACAGCACTCCAGTACAGTACAAACACAGCACTCCAGTACAGTAGAGACAGCACTCCGGTACGGTACAGTACAGATTCAGCACTCCAGTATAGTACAGACACAGCACTCCAGTAGAGTACAGATATAGAACTCCAGTACAGTACAAACAAAACACTCCAGTACAGTACAGACACAGCACTCCAGTACAGTACAGACACAGCACTCCAGTACAGTGGGCACAGCACTCCAGTACAGTACAAACACAGCACTCCAGTACAGTAGAGACAGCACTCCGGTACGGTACAGTACAGATTCAGCACTCCAGTACAGTACAGACACAGCACTGCAGTACTGTACAGACACAGCACTCCAGTACTGTACAGACACAGCACTCCAGTACAATACAAAAACAGCACTCGAGTACAGTACAAACACAGCTCTCCAGTACAGTACAAGTACAGCACTGCAGTACATTACAGATACACACTCCAGTACAGTACCGACACAGCACTCCAGGACAGTACAAACACAGCACTCCGGTACAGTACAGATTCAGCACTCCAGTACAGTACAGACACAGCACTCTAGTACAGTATAGACACAGCACTCCAGTACTGTACAGACACAGCACTCCAGTACAATACAAAAACAGCACTCGAGTACAGTACAAACACAGCTCTCCAGTACAGTACAAACACAGCTCTCCAGTACAGTAGAAACACAGCACTCCAGTACAGTACAGACACAGCCCTCCAGTACAGTACAAACAAAACACTCCAGTACAGTACAGACACAGCACTCCAGTACAGTACAGATACAGCACTCCAGTACAGTACAGATACAGCACTACTGTACAGTACAGAAACTCAGCACTCCAGTACCGTAAAGATACAGCACTCCAGTACAGTACAGATACAGCACTCCAGTACAATACAAAAACAGCACTCGAGTACAGTACAAATACAGCTCTCCAGTACAGTACAAACACAGCTCTCCAGTATAATACAAACACAGCTCTCCAGTATAGTACAAATACAGCTCTCCAGTACAGTACAGACACAGCTCTCCAGTACAGTGCAAATGCAGCTCTCCACTACAGTACAAATACAGCTCTCCAGTATAGTACAGGCACAGCACTCCAGTACAGTAAATACAGCACTCCTGTACAGTAGACACAGCACTCTAGTACAGTACAAACACAGCTTTCATGTACAGTACAAATACAGCAATCCACTACAGTACAAATACAGCACTCCAGTACATAACAGATACACACTCCAGTACAGTACAGACACAGCACTCCAGTACAGTAGGCACAGCACTCCAGTACAGAAGAGACACAGCACTCTAGTACAGTATAGACACAGCACTCAATTACTGTACAGACACAGCACTCCAGTACAATACAAAAACAGCACTCGAGTACAGTACAAACACAGCTCTCCAGTACAGTACAAACACAGCTCTCCAGTACAGTAGAAACACAGCACTCCAGTACAGTACAGACACAGCCCTCCAGTACAGTACAAACAAAACACTCCAGTACAGTACAGACACAGCACTCCAGTACAGTACAGATACAGCACTCCAGTACAGTACAGATACAGCACTACTGTACAGTACAGAAACTCAGCACTCCAGTACCGTAAAGATACAGCACTCCAGTACAGTACAGATACAGCACTCCAGTACAATACAAAAGCAGCACTCGAGTACAGTACAAACACAGCTCTCCAGTACAGTACAAACACCTCATTCCAGTACAGTAGACTCAGCACACCAGTACAGTACAGATACGCACTCCAGTACAGTACAGACACAGCACTCCAGTAGAGTAGAAACAAAACACTCCAGTACAGTACAGACACAGCACTCCAGTACAGTACAGATACAGCACTCCAGTACAGTACAGATACAGCACTACTGTACAGTACAGAAACTCAGCACTCCAGTACCGTACAGATACAGCACTCCAGTACAGTACAGATACAGCACTCCTGTACAGTACAGACACAGCACTCCAGTACAGTACAAATGCAGCTCTCCACTACAGTAAAAATACAGCTCTCCAGTATAGTACAAACACAGCTCTCCAGTACAGTACAAATACAGCACTCCAGTACAGTACAGACACAGCTCTCCAGTACAGTACAAATGCAGCTCTCCACTACAGTACAAATACAGCTCTCCAGTATAGTACAAACACAGCTCTCCAGTACAGTACAAATACAGCACTCCAGTACAGTATAGATAGAGCACTCCAGTACAGTACAAACACAGCCCTCCAGTACAGTACAAATACAGCACTCCAGTACAGTACAGACACAGCACTCCAGTACAGTAGACACAGCACTCCAGAACAGTACAAACACTGCCCTCCAGTACAGTAAAAACACACCACTTCAGTACAGTACAGACACAGAACTCCAGTACAGACACAGCACTCCAGTACAGTAGACACAGCACTCCAGTACAGTACAAACAAAACTCTCCAGTACAGTACAAACACAGCACTCCAGGACAGTAAAAACACAGCACTCCGGTACAGTACAGATTCAGCACTCCAGTACAGTACAATCACAGCACTCCAGGACACTACAAACACAGCACTCCGGTACAGTACAGATTCAGCACTCCAGTATAGTACAGACACACCACTCCAGTAGAGTACAGATACAGAACTCCAGTACAGTACAAACAAAACACTCCAGTACAGTACAGACACAGCACTCCAGTACAGTACAGACACAGCACTCCAGTACAGTGGGCACAGCACTCCAGTACAGTACAAACACAGCATTCCAGTACAGTAGAGACAGCGCTCCGGTACGGTACAGTACAGATTCAGCACTCCAGTACAGTACAGACACAGCACTCTAGTACAGTATAGACACAGCACTACAGTACTGTACAGACACAGCACTCCAGTACAATACAAAAACAGCACTCGAGTACAGTACAAACACAGCTCTCCAGTACAGTACAAGTACAGCACTCCAGTACATAACAGATACACACTCCAGTACAGTACCGACACAGCACTCCAGGACAGTACAAACACAGCACTCCGGTACAGTACAGATTCAGCACTCCAGTACAGTACAGACACAGCACTCTAGTACAGTATAGACACAGCACTCCAGTACTGTACAGACTCAGCACTCCGGTACGGTACAGTACAGATTCAGCACTCCAGTACAGTACAGACACACCACTCTAGTACAGTATAGACACAGCACTCCAGTACTGTACAGACACAGCACTCCAGTACAATACAAAAACAGCACTCGAGTACAGTACAAACACAGCTCTCCAGTACAGTACAAACACAGCTCTCCAGTACAGTAGAAATACAGCACTCCAGTACAGTACAGACACAGCCCTCCAGTACAGTACAAACAAAACACTCCAGTACAGTACAGACACAGCACTCCAGTACAGTACAGATACAGCACTCCAGTACAGTACAGATACAGCACTACTGTACAGTACAGAAACTCAGCACTCCAGTACCGTAAAGATACAGCACTCCAGTACAGTACAGATACAGCACTCCAGTACAATACAAAAACAGCACTCGAGTACAGTACAAACACAGCTCTCCAGTACAGTACAAACACCTCATTCCAGTACAGTAGACTCAGCACACCAGTACAGTACAGATACGCACTCCAGTACAGTACAGACACAGCACTCCAGTAGAGTATAAACAAAACACTCCAGTACAGTACAGACACAGCACTCCAGTACAGTACAGATACAGCACTCCAGTACAGTACAGATACAGCACTACTGTACAGTACAGAAACTCAGCACTCCAGTACCGTACAGATACAGCACTCCAGTACAGTACAGATACAGCACTCCAGTACAGTACAGATACAGCACCTCAGTACAATACAGACACAGCACTCCAGTAGAGTAGATACAGCACTTAAGTACAGTACAGATAGAGCTCTCTAGTACAATACAAATACAGCACTCCAGCACAGTACAAAGACAGCAATCCAGTACAATACAGATACAGCACTGCAGTACAGTAGACAGAGCACTCCAGTATTGTACAAACACAGCTCTGCAGTACAGTAGAAACACAGTTCTCCAGTACAGTACAAACACAGCACTCCAGTACAGTAGACACAGCAATCGAGTACAGTAGATACAGCATTCTAATACAGTACAGACACAGCTCTCCAGTACAGTACAAATACAGCTCTCCAGTATAATACAAACACAGCTCTCCAGTATAGTACAAATACAGCTCTCCAGTACAGTACAGACACAGCTCTCCAGTACAGTACAAATGCAGCTCTCCACTACAGTACAAATACAGCTCTCCAGTATAGTACAGGCACAGCACTCCAGTACAGTAAATACAGCACTCCTGTACAGTAGACACAGCAATCCACTACAGTACAAATACAGCACTCCAGTACATAACAGATACACACTCCAGTACAGTACAGACACAGCACTCCAGTACAGTAGGCACAGCACTCCAGTACAGAAGAGACACAGCACTCTAGTACAGTATAGACACAGCACTCAATTACTGTACAGACACTGCACTCCAGTACCGTACAGACACAGCACTCCAGTACAATACAAAAACAGCACTCGAGTACAGTACAAACACAGCTCTCCAGTACAGTACAAACACAGCTCTCCAGTACAGTACAGACACAGAACTCCAGTACAGTACAGAAACTCAGCACTCCTGTACAGTACAGACACAGCACTCCAGTAGAGTACACATACATCACTCCAGTACAGTACAGTCACAGCACTCCAGTACAGTACAGTACAGTACAGTACAGATACAGCACTCCAGTACAGTACAGAAACTCAGCACTCCAGTACAGTACAGATACAGCACTCCTGTACAGTACAGACACAGCATTCCAGTACAGTACAGACACAGCTCTCCAATACAGTACAAGCACAGCACTCCAGTACAGTACAAATGCAGAACTCCAGTACAGTACAAACACAGCACTCCAGTACAGTACAAATGCAGCTCTCCACTACAGTAAAAATACAGCTCTCCAGTATAGTACAAACACAGCTCTCCAGTACAGTACAAATACAGCACTCCAGTACAGTACAGACACAGCTCTCCAGTACAGTACAAATGCAGCTCTCCACTACAGTACAAATACAGCACTCCAGTACAGTACAGACACAGCACTCCAGTACAGTACAGACACAGCCCTCCAGTACAGTACAGACACAGCACTCCAGTAGAGTACAAACAAAACACTCCAGTACAGTACAGACACAGCACTCCAGTACAGTACAGATACAGCACTCCAGTACAGTACAGATACAGCACTACTGTACAGTACAGAAACTCAGCACTCCAGTACCGTACAGATACAGCACTCCAGTACAGTACAGTACAGATACAGCACTCCTGTACAGTACAGACACAGCACTCCAGTACAGTACAGACACAGCACTCCAGTACAGTGGGCACAGCACTCCAGTACAGTACAGAAACTCAGCACTCCAGTACAGTACAGATACAGCACTCCTGTACAGTACAGACACAGCATTCCAGTACAGTACAGACACAGCTCTCCAATACAGTACAAGCACAGCACTCCAGTACAGTACAAATGCAGAACTCCAGTACAGTACAAACACAGCACTCCAGTACAGTACAAATGCAGCTCTCCACTACAGTAAAAATACAGCTCTCCAGTATAGTACAAACACAGCTCTCCAGTACAGTACAAATACAGCACTCCAGTACAGTACAGACACAGCTCTCCAGTACAGTACAAATGCAGCTCTCCACTACAGTACAAATACAGCTCTCCAGTATAGTACAAACACAGCTCTCCAGTACAGTACAAATACAGCACTCCAGTACAGTACAGATAGAGCACTCCAGTACAGTACAAACACAGCCCTCCAGTACAGTACAAATACAGCACTCCAGTACAGTACAGACACAGCACTCCAGTACAGTAGACACAGCACTCCAGAACAGTACAAACACTGCCCTCCAGTACAGTAAAAACACACCACTTCAGTACAGTACAGACACAGAACTCCAGTACAGACACAGCACTCCAGTACAGTAGACACAGCACTCCAGTACAGTACAAACAAAACTCTCCAGTACAGTACAAACACAGCACTCCAGGACAGTAAAAACACAGCACTCCGGTACAGTACAGATTCAGCACTCCAGTACAGTACAATCACAGCACTCCAGGACAGTACAAACACAGCACTCCGGTACAGTACAGATTCAGCACTCCAGTATAGTACAGACACAGCACTCCAGTAGAGTACAGATACAGAACTCCAGTACAGTACAAACAAAACACTCCAGTACAGTACAGACACAGCACTCCAGTACAGTGGGCACAGCACTCCAGTACAGTACAAACACAGCCCTCCAGTACAGTACAAATACAGCACTCCAGTACAGTACAGACACAGCACTCCAGTACAGTAGACACAGCACTCCAGAACAGTACAAACACTGCCCTCCAGTACAGTAAAAACACACCACTTCAGTACAGTACAGACACAGAACTCCAGTACAGACACAGCACTCCAGTACAGTAGACACAGCACTCCAGTACAGTACAAACAAAACTCTCCAGTACAGTACAAACACAGCACTCCAGGACAGTAAAAACACAGCACTCCGGTACAGTACAGATTCAGCACTCCAGTACAGTACAAATACAGCTCTCCAGTACAGTACAAATACAGCTCTCCAGTATAATACAAACACAGCTCTCCAGTATAGTACAAATACAGCTCTCCAGTACAGTACAGACACAGCTCTCCAGTACAGTACAAATGCAGCTCTCCACTACAGTACAAATACAGCTCTCCAGTATAGTACAGGCACAGCACTCCAGTACAGTAAATACAGCACTCCTGTACAGTAGACACAGCAATCCACTACAGTACAAATACAGCACTCCAGTACATAACAGATACACACTCCAGTACAGTACAGACACAGCACTCCAGTACAGTAGGCACAGCACTCCAGTACAGAAGAGACACAGCACTCTAGTACAGTATAGACACAGCACTCAATTACTGTACAGACACAGCACTCCAGTACCGTACAGACACAGCACTCCAGTACAATACAAAAACAGCACTCGAGTACAGTACAAACACAGCTCTCCAGTACAGTACAAACACAGCTCTCCAGTACAGTACAGACACAGAACTCCAGTACAGTACAGAAACTCAGCACTCCTGTACAGTACAGACACAGCACTCCAGTAGAGTACACATACATCACTCCAGTACAGTACAGTCACAGCACTCCAGTACAGTACAGTACAGTACAGATACAGCACTCCAGTACAGTACAGAAACTCAGCACTCCAGTACAGTACAGATACAGCACTCCTGTACAGTACAGACACAGCATTCCAGTACAGTACAGACACAGCTCTCCAATACAGTACAAGCACAGCACTCCAGTACAGTACAAATGCAGAACTCCAGTACAGTACAAACACAGCACTCCAGTACAGTACAAATGCAGCTCTCCACTACAGTAAAAATACAGCTCTCCAGTATAGTACAAACACAGCTCTCCAGTGCAGTACAAATACAGCACTCCAGTACAGTACAGACACAGCTCTCCAGTACAGTACAAATGCAGCTCTCCACTACAGTACAAATACAGCACTCCAGTACAGTACAGACACAGCACTCCAGTACAGTACAGACACAGCCCTCCAGTACAGTACAGACACAGCACTCCAGTAGAGTACAAACAAAACACTCCAGTACAGTACAGACACAGCACTCCAGTACAGTACAGATACAGCACTCCAGTACAGTACAGATACAGCACTACTGTACAGTACAGAAACTCAGCACTCCAGTACCGTACAGATACAGCACTCCAGTACAGTACAGTACAGATACAGCACTCCTGTACAGTACAGACACAGCACTCCAGTACAGTACAAATGCAGCTCTCCACTACAGTAAAAATACAGCTCTCCAGTATAGTACAAACACAGCTCTCCAGTACAGTACAAATACAGCACTCCAGTACAGTACAGACACAGCTCTCCAGTACAGTACAAATGCAGCTCTCCACTACAGTACAAATACAGCTCTCCAGTATAGTACAAACACAGCTCTCCAGTACAGTACAAATACAGCACTCCAGTACAGTACAGATAGAGCACTCCAGTACAGTACAAACACAGCCCTCCAGTACAGTACAAATACAGCACTCCAGTACAGTACAGACACAGCACTCCAGTACAGTAGACACAGCACTCCAGAACAGTACAAACACTGCCCTCCAGTACAGTAAAAACACACCACTTCAGTACAGTACAGACACAGAACTCCAGTACAGACACAGCACTCCAGTACAGTAGACACAGCACTCCAGTACAGTACAAACAAAACTCTCCAGTACAGTACAAACACAGCACTCCAGGACAGTAAAAACACAGCACTCAGGTACAGTACAGATTCAGCACTCCAGTACAGTACAATCACAGCACTCCAGGACAGTACAAACACAGCACTCCGGTACAGTACAGATTCAGCACTCCAGTATAGTACAGACACAGCACTCCAGTAGAGTACAGATACAGAACTCCAGTACAGTACAAACAAAACACTCCAGTACAGTACAGACACAGCACTCCAGTACAGTACAGACACAGCACTCCAGTACAGTGGGCACAGCACTCCAGTACAGTACAGAAACTCAGCACTCCAGTACAGTACAGATACAGCACTCCTGTACAGTACAGACACAGCATTCCAGTACAGTACAGACACAGCTCTCCAATACAGTACAAGCACAGCACTCCAGTACAGTACAAATGCAGAACTCCAGTACAGTACAAACACAGCACTCCAGTACAGTACAAATGCAGCTCTCCACTACAGTAAAAATACAGCTCTCCAGTATAGTACAAACACAGCTCTCCAGTACAGTACAAATACAGCACTCCAGTACAGTACAGACACAGCTCTCCAGTACAGTACAAATGCAGCTCTCCACTACAGTACAAATACAGCACTCCAGTACAGTACAGACACAGCACTCCAGTACAGTACAGACACAGCCCTCCAGTACAGTACAGACACAGCACTCCAGTAGAGTACAAACAAAACACTCCAGTACAGTACAGACACAGCACTCCAGTACAGTACAGATACAGCACTCCAGTACAGTACAGATACAGCACTACTGTACAGTACAGAAACTCAGCACTCCAGTACCGTACAGATACAGCACTCCAGTACAGTACAGTACAGATACAGCACTCCTGTACAGTACAGACACAGCACTCCAGTACAGTACAAATGCAGCTCTCCACTACAGTAAAAATACAGCTCTCCAGTATAGTACAAACACAGCTCTCCAGTACAGTACAAACACAGCACTCCAGGACAGTAAAAACACAGCACTCCAGTACAGTACAGATTCAGCACTCCAGTACAGTACAATCACAGAACTCCAGTACAGTACAAACAAAACACTCCAGTACAGTACAGACACAGCACTCCAGTACAGTACAGACACAGCACTCCAGTACAGTGGGCACAGCACTCCAGGACAGTAAAAACACAGCACTCCAGTACAGTACAGATTCAGCACTCCAGTACAGTACAATCACAGAACTCCAGTACAGTACAAACAAAACACTCCAGTACAGTACAGACACAGCACTCCAGTACAGTACAGACACAGCACTCCAGTACAGTGGGCACAGCACTCCAGTACAGTACAGACACAGCACTCCAGTACAGTAGACACAGCACTCCAGAACAGTACAAACACTGCCCTCCAGTACAGTAAAAACACACCACTTCAGTACAGTACAGACACAGAACTCCAGTACAGACACAGCACTCCAGTACAGTAGACACAGCACTCCAGTACAGTACAAACAAAACTCTCCAGTACAGTACAAACACAGCACTCCAGGACAGTAAAAACACAGCACTCAGGTACAGTACAGATTCAGCACTCCAGTACAGTACAATCACAGCACTCCAGGACAGTACAAACACAGCACTCCGGTACAGTACAGATTCAGCACTCCAGTATAGTACAGACACAGCACTCCAGTAGAGTACAGATACAGAACTCCAGTACAGTACAAACAAAACACTCCAGTACAGTACAGACACAGCACTCCAGTACAGTACAGACACAGCACTCCAGTACAGTGGGCACAGCACTCCAGTACAGTACAGAAACTCAGCACTCCAGTACAGTACAGATACAGCACTCCTGTACAGTACAGACACAGCATTCCAGTACAGTACAGACACAGCTCTCCAATACAGTACAAGCACAGCACTCCAGTACAGTACAAATGCAGAACTCCAGTACAGTACAAACACAGCACTCCAGTACAGTACAAATGCAGCTCTCCACTACAGTAAAAATACAGCTCTCCAGTATAGTACAAACACAGCTCTCCAGTACAGTACAAATACAGCACTCCAGTACAGTACAGACACAGCTCTCCAGTACAGTACAAATGCAGCTCTCCACTACAGTACAAATACAGCACTCCAGTACAGTACAGACACAGCACTCCAGTACAGTACAGACACAGCCCTCCAGTACAGTACAGACACAGCACTCCAGTAGAGTACAAACAAAACACTCCAGTACAGTACAGACACAGCACTCCAGTACAGTACAGATACAGCACTCCAGTACAGTACAGATACAGCACTACTGTACAGTACAGAAACTCAGCACTCCAGTACCGTACAGATACAGCACTCCAGTACAGTACAGTACAGATACAGCACTCCTGTACAGTACAGACACAGCACTCCAGTACAGTACAAATGCAGCTCTCCACTACAGTAAAAATACAGCTCTCCAGTATAGTACAAACACAGCTCTCCAGTACAGTACAAATACAGCACTCCAGTACAGTACAGACACAGCTCTCCAGTACAGTATAAATGCAGCTCTCCACTACAGTACAAATACAGCTCTCCAGTATAGTACAAACACAGCTCTCCAGTACAGTACAAATACAGCACTCCAGTACAGTACAGATAGAGCACTCCAGTACAGTACAAACACAGCCCTCCAGTACAGTACAAATACAGCACTCCAGTACAGTACAGACACAGCACTCCAGTACAGTAGACACAGCACTCCAGAACAGTACAAACACTGCCCTCCAGTACAGTAAAAACACACCACTTCAGTACAGTACAGACACAGAACTCCAGTACAGACACAGCACTCCAGTACAGTAGACACAGCACTCCAGTACAGTACAAACAAAACTCTCCAGTACAGTACAAACACAGCACTCCAGGACAGTAAAAACACAGCACTCCGGTACAGTACAGATTCAGCACTCCAGTACAGTACAATCACAGCACTCCAGGACAGTACAAACACAGCACTCCGGTACAGTACAGATTCAGCACTCCAGTATAGTACAGACACAGCACTCCAGTAGAGTACAGATACAGAACTCCAGTACAGTACAAACAAAACACTCCAGTACAGTTCAGACACAGCACTCCAGTACAGTACAGACACAGCACTCCAGTACAGTGGGCACAGCACTCCAGTACAGTACAAACACAGCCCTCCAGTACAGTACAAATACAGCACTCCAGTACAGTACAGACACAGCACTCCAGTACAGTAGACACAGCACTCCAGAACAGTACAAACACTGCCCTCCAGTACAGTAAAAACACACCACTTCAGTACAGTACAGACACAGAACTCCAGTACAGACACAGCACTCCAGTACAGTAGACACAGCACTCCAGTACAGTACAAACAAAACTCTCCAGTACAGTACAAACACAGCACTCCAGGACAGTAAAAACACAGCACTCCGGTACAGTACAGATTCAGCACTCCAGTACAGTACAAATACAGCTCTCCAGTACAGTACAAATACAGCTCTCCAGTATAATACAAACACAGCTCTCCAGTATAGTACAAATACAGCTCTCCAGTACAGTACAGACACAGCTCTCCAGTACAGTACAAATGCAGCTCTCCACTACAGTACAAATACAGCTCTCCAGTATAGTACAGGCACAGCACTCCAGTACAGTAAATACAGCACTCCTGTACAGTAGACACAGCAATCCACTACAGTACAAATACAGCACTCCAGTACATAACAGATACACACTCCAGTACAGTACAGACACAGCACTCCAGTACAGTAGGCACAGCACTCCAGTACAGAAGAGACACAGCACTCTAGTACAGTATAGACACAGCACTCAATTACTGTACAGACACAGCACTCCAGTACCGTACAGACACAGCACTCCAGTACAATACAAAAACAGCACTCGAGTACAGTACAAACACAGCTCTCCAGTACAGTACAAACACAGCTCTCCAGTACAGTACAGACACAGAACTCCAGTACAGTACAGAAACTCAGCACTCCTGTACAGTACAGACACAGCACTCCAGTAGAGTACACATACATCACTCCAGTACAGTACAGTCACAGCACTCCAGTACAGTACAGTACAGTACAGTACAGATACAGCACTCCAGTACAGTACAGAAACTCAGCACTCCAGTACAGTACAGATACAGCACTCCTGTACAGTACAAACACAGCTCTCCAGTATAATACAAACACAGCTCTCCACTACAGTACAAATACAGCTCTCCAGTACAGTACAGACACAGCTCTCCAGTACAGTGCAAATGCAGCTCTCCACTACAGTACAAATACAGCTCTCCAGTATAGTACAGGCACAGCACTCCAGTACAGTAAATACAGCACTCCTGTACAGTAGACACAGCACTCTAGTACAGTACAAACACAGCTTTCATGTACAGTACAAATACAGCAATCCACTACAGTACAAATACAGCACTCCAGTAAATAACAGATACACACTCCAGTACAGTACAGACACAGCACTCCAGTACAGTAGGCACAGCACTCCAGTACAGAAGAGACACAGCACTCTAGTACAGTATAGACACAGCACTCAATTACTGTACAGACACAGCACTCCAGTACTGTACAGACACAGCACTCCAGTACAATACAAAAACAGCACTCGAGTACAGTACAAACACAGCTCTCCAGTACAGTACAAACACAGCTCTCCAGTACAGTACAGACACAGAACTCCAGTACAGTACAGAAACTCAGCACTCCTGTACAGTACAGACACAGCACTCCAGTAGAGTACACATACATCACTCCAGTACAGTACAGTCACAGCACTCCAGTACAGTACAGTACAGTACAGATACAGCACTCCAGTACAGTACAGAAACTCAGCACTCCAGTACAGTACAGATACAGCACTCCTGTACAGTACAGACACAGCATTCCAGTACAGTACAGACACAGCTCTCCAATACAGTACAAGCACAGCACTCCAGTACAGTACAAATGCAGAACTCCAGTACAGTACAAACACAGCACTCCAGTACAGTACAAATGCAGCTCTCCACTACAGTAAAAATACAGCTCTCCAGTATAGTACAAACACAGCTCTCCAGTACAGTACAAATACAGCACTCCAGTACAGTACAGACACAGCTCTCCAGTACAGTACAAATGCAGCTCTCCACTACAGTACAAATACAGCACTCCAGTACAGTACAGACACAGCACTCCAGTACAGTACTGACACAGCCCTCCAGTACAGTACAGACACAGCACTCCAGTAGAGTACAAACAAAACACTCCAGTACAGTACAGACACAGCACTCCAGTACCGTACAGATACAGCACTCCAGTACAGTACAGTACAGATACAGCACTCCTGTACAGTACAGATACAGCACTCCAGTACAGTACAAATGCAGCTCTCCACTACAGTAAAAATACAGCTCTCCAGTATAGTACAAACACAGCTCTCCAGTACAGTACAAATACAGCACTCCAGTACAGTACAGACACAGCTCTCCAGTACAGTACAAATGCAGCTCTCCACTACAGTACAAATACAGCTCTCCAGTATAGTACAAACACAGCTCTCCAGTACAGTACAAATACAGCACTCCAGTACAGTACAGATAGAGCACTCCAGTACAGTACAAACACAGCCCTCCAGTACAGTACAAATACAGCACTCCAGTACAGTACAGACACAGCACTCCAGTACAGTACAGACACAGCACTCCAGTAGAGTACAAACAAAACACTCCAGTACAGTACAGACACAGCACTCCAGTACAGTACAGATACAGCACTCCAGTACAGTACAGATACAGCACTACTGTACAGTACAGAAACTCAGCACTCCAGTACCGTACAGATACAGCACTCCAGTACAGTACAGATACAGCACTCCAGTACAGTACAGATACAGCACTACTGTACAGTACAGAAACTCAGCACTCCAGTACCGTAAAGATACAGCACTCCAGTACAGTACAGATACAGCACTCCAGTACAATACAAAAACAGCACTCGAGTACAGTACAAACACAGCTCTCCAGTACAGTACAAACACCTCATTCCAGTACAGTAGACTCAGCACACCAGTACAGTACAGATACGCACTCCAGTACAATACAGACACAGCACTCCAGTAGAGTAGAGATACAGCACTTAAGTACAGTACAGATAGAGCTCTCTAGTACAATACAAATACAGCACTCCAGCACAGTACAAAGACAGCAATCCAGTACAATACAGATACAGCACTGCAGTACAGTAGACACAGCACTCCAGTATTGTACAAACACAGCTCTGCAGTACAGTAGAAACACAGTTCTCCAGTACAGTACAAACACAGCACTCCAGTACAGTAGACACAGCAATCGAGTACAGTAGATACAGCATTCTAATACAGTACAGACACAGCTCTCCAGTACAGTACAAATACAGCTCTCCAGTACAGTACAAACACAGCTCTCCAGTATAATACAAACACAGCTCTCCAGTATAGTACAAATACAGCTCTCCAGTACAGTACAGACACAGCTCTCCAGTACAGTGCAAATGCAGCTCTCCACTACAGTACAAATACAGCTCTCCAGTATAGTACAGGCACAGCACTCCAGTACAGTAAATACAGCACTCCTGTACAGTAGACACAGCACTCTAGTACAGTACAAACACAGCTTTCATGTACAGTACAAATACAGCAATCCACTACAGTACAAATACAGCACTCCAGTACATAACAGATACACACTCCAGTACAGTACAGACACAGCACTCCAGTACAGTAGGCACAGCACTCCAGTACAGAAGAGACACAGCACTCTAGTACAGTATAGACACAGCACTCAATTACTGTACAGACACAGCACTCCAGTACCGTACAGACACAGCACTCCAGTACAATACAAAAACAGCACTCGAGTACAGTACAAACACAGCTCTCCAGTACAGTACAAACACAGCTCTCCAGTACAGTACAGACACAGAACTCCAGTACAGTACAGAAACTCAGCACTCCTGTACAGTACAGACACAGCACTCCAGTAGAGTACACATACATCACTCCAGTACAGTACAGTCACAGCACTCCAGTACAGTACAGTACAGTACAGTACAGATACAGCACTCCAGTACAGTACAGAAACTCAGCACTCCAGTACAGTACAGATACAGCACTCCTGTACAGTACAGACACAGCACTCCAGTACAGTACAAATGCAGCTCTCCACTACAGTAAAAATACAGCTCTCCAGTATAGTACAAACACAGCTCTCCAGTACAGTACAAATACAGCACTCCAGTACAGTACAGACACAGCTCTCCAGTACAGTACAAATGCAGCTTTCCACTACAGTACAAATACAGCACTCCAGTACAGTACAGACACAGCACTCCAGTTGAATACAAATGCAGCACTCCAGTACAGTACAGATAGAGCACTCCAGTACAGTACAGACACAGCACTCCAGTACAGTAGACACAGCACTCCAGAACAGTACAAACACTGCCCTCCAGTACAGTAAAAACACACCACTTCAGTACAGTACAGACACAGAACTCCAGTACAGACACAGCACTCCAGTACAGTAGACACAGCACTCCAGTACAGTACAAACAAAACTCTCCAGTACAGTACAAACACAGCACTCCAGGACAGTAAAAACACAGCACTCCGGTACAGTACAGATTCAGCACTCCAGTACAGTACAATCACAGCACTCCAGGACAGTACAAACACAGCACTCCGGTACAGTACAGATTCAGCACTCCAGTATAGTACAGACACAGCACTCCAGTAGAGTACAGATACAGAACTCCAGTACAGTACAAACAAAACACTCCAGTACAGTACAGACACAGCACTCCAGTACAGTACAGACACAGCGCTCCAGTACAGTACAAACACAGCACTCCAGTACAGTAGAGACAGCACTCCGGTACGGTACAGTACAGATTCAGCACTCCAGTACAGTACAGACACAGCACTCTAGTACAGTATAGACACAGCACTACAGTACTGTACAGACACAGCACTCCAGTACTGTACAGACACAGCACTCCAGTACAATACAAAAACAGCACTCGAGTACAGTACAAACACAGCTCTCCAGTACAGTACAAGTACAGCACTCCAGTACATAACAGATACACACTCCAGTACAGTAACGACACAGCACTCCAGGACAGTACAAACACAGCACTCCGGTACAGTACAGATTCAGCACTCCAGTACAGTACAGACACAGCACTCCAGTACAGTAGACACAGCACTCCAGAACAGTACAAACACTGCCCTCCAGTACAGTAAAAACACACCACTTCAGTACAGTACAGACACAGAACTCCAGTACAGACACAGCACTCCAGTACAGTAGACACAGCACTCCAGTACAGTACAAACAAAACTCTCCAGTACAGTACAAACACAGCACTCCAGGACAGTAAAAACACAGCACTCCGGTACAGTACAGATTCAGCACTCCAGTACAGTACAAATACAGCTCTCCAGTACAGTACAAATACAGCTCTCCAGTATAATACAAACACAGCTCTCCAGTATAGTACAAATACAGCTCTCCAGTACAGTACAGACACAGCTCTCCAGTATAGTACAAATACAGCTCTCCAGTACAGTACAGACACAGCTCTCCAGTACAGTGCAAATGCAGCTCTCCACTACAGTACAAATACAGCTCTCCAGTATAGTACAGGCACAGCACTCCAGTACAGTAAATACAGCACTCCTGTACAGTAGACACAGCACTCTAGTACAGTACAAACACAGCTTTCATGTACAGTACAAATACAGCAATCCACTACAGTACAAATACAGCACTCCAGTACATAACAGATACACACTCCAGTACAGTACAGACACAGCACTCCAGTACAGTAGGCACAGCACTCCAGTACAGAAGAGACACAGCACTCTAGTACAGTATAGACACAGCACTCAATTACTGTACAGACACAGCACTCCAGTACCGTACAGACACAGCACTCCAGTACAATACAAAAACAGCACTCGAGTACAGTACAAACACAGCTCTCCAGTACAGTACAAACACAGCTCTCCAGTACAGTACAGACACAGAACTCCAGTACAGTACAGAAACTCAGCACTCCTGTACAGTACAGACACAGCACTCCAGTAGAGTACACATACATCACTCCAGTACAGTACAGTCACAGCACTCCAGTACAGTACAGTACAGTACAGTACAGATACAGCACTCCAGTACAGTACAGAAACTCAGCACTCCAGTACAGTACAGATACAGCACTCCTGTACAGTACAGACACAGCACTCCAGTACAGTACAAATGCAGCTCTCCACTACAGTAAAAATACAGCTCTCCAGTATAGTACAAACACAGCTCTCCAGTACAGTACAAATACAGCACTCCAGTACAGTACAGACACAGCTCTCCAGTACAGTACAAATGCAGCTTTCCACTACAGTACAAATACAGCACTCCAGTACAGTACAGACACAGCACTCCAGTTGAATACAAATGCAGCACTCCAGTACAGTACAGATAGAGCACTCCAGTACAGTACAGACACAGCACTCCAGTACAGTAGACACAGCACTCCAGAACAGTACAAACACTGCCCTCCAGTACAGTAAAAACACACCACTTCAGTACAGTACAGACACAGAACTCCAGTACAGACACAGCACTCCAGTACAGTAGACACAGCACTCCAGTACAGTACAAACAAAACTCTCCAGTACAGTACAAACACAGCACTCCAGGACAGTAAAAACACAGCACTCCGGTACAGTACAGATTCAGCACTCCAGTACAGTACAATCACAGCACTCCAGGACAGTACAAACACAGCACTCCGGTACAGTACAGATTCAGCACTCCAGTATAGTACAGACACAGCACTCCAGTAGAGTACAGATACAGAACTCCAGTACAGTACAAACAAAACACTCCAGTACAGTACAGACACAGCACTCCAGTACAGTACAGACACAGCGCTCCAGTACAGTACAAACACAGCACTCCAGTACAGTAGAGACAGCACTCCGGTACGGTACAGTACAGATTCAGCACTCCAGTACAGTACAGACACAGCACTCTAGTACAGTATAGACACAGCACTACAGTACTGTACAGACACAGCACTCCAGTACTGTACAGACACAGCACTCCAGTACAATACAAAAACAGCCCTCGAGTACAGTACAAACACAGCTCTCCAGTACAGTACAAGTACAGCACTCCAGTACATAACAGATACACACTCCAGTACAGTAACGACACAGCACTCCAGGACAGTACAAACACAGCACTCCGGTACAGTACAGATTCAGCACTCCAGTACAGTACAGACACAGCACTCTAGTACAGTATATACACAGCACTCCAGTACTGTACAGACACAGCACTCCGGTACGGTACAGTACAGATTCAGCACTCCAGTACAGTACAGACACAGCACTCTAGTACAGTGTAGACACAGCACTCCAGTACTGTACAGACACAGCACTCCAGTACTGTACAGACACAGCACTCCAGTACAATACAAAAACAGCACTCGAGTACAGTACAAACACAGCTCTCCAGTACAGTACAAACACAGCTCTCCAGTACAGTAGAAACACAGCACTCCAGTACAGTACAAACAAAACACTCCAGTACAGTACAGACACAGCACTCCAGTACAGTACAGATACAGCACTCCAGTACAGTACAGATACAGCACTACTGTACAGTACAGAAACTCAGCACTCCAGTACCGTAAAGATACAGCACTCCAGTACAGTACAAATGCAGCTCTCCACTACAGTACAAATACAGCTCTCCAGTATAGTACAAACACAGCTCTCCAGTACAGTACAGATAGAGCACTCCAGTACAGTACAAACACAGCCCTCCAGTACAGTACAAATACAGCACTCCAGTACAGTACAGACACAGCACTCCAGTACAGTAGACACAGCACTCCAGAACAGTACAAACACTGCCCTCCAGTACAGTAAAAACACACCACTTCAGTACAGTACAGACACAGAACTCCAGTACAGACACAGCACTCCAGTACAGTAGACACAGCACTCCAGTACAGTACAAACAAAACTCTCCAGTACAGTACAAACACAGCACTCCAGGACAGTAAAAACACAGCACTCCGGTAAAGTACAGATTCAGCACTCCAGTACAGTACAATCACAGCACTCCAGGACAGTACAAACACAGCACTCCGGTACAGTACAGATTCAGCACTCCAGTATAGTACAGACACAGCACTCCAGTAGAGTACAGATACAGAACTCCAGTACAGTACAAACAAAACACTCCAGTACAGTACAGACACAGCACTCCAGTACAGTACAGACACAGCACTCCAGTACAGTGGGCACAGCACTCCAGTACAGTACAAACACAGCACTCCAGTACAGTAGAGACAGCACTCCGGTACGGTACAGTACAGATTCAGCACTCCAGTACAGTACAGACACAGCACTCTAGTACAGTATAGACACAGCACTACAGTACTGTACAGACACAGCACTCCAGTACTGTACAGACACAGCACTCCAGTACAGTGGGCACAGCACTCCAGTACAGTACAGAAACTCAGCACTCCAGTACAGTACAGATACAGCACTCCTGTACAGTACAGACACAGCATTCCAGTACAGTACAGACACAGCTCTCCAATACAGTACAAGCACAGCACTCCAGTACAGTACAAATGCAGAACTCCAGTACAGTACAAACACAGCACTCCAGTACAGTACAAATGCAGCTCTCCACTACAGTAACAATACAGCTCTCCAGTATAGTACAAACACAGCTCTCCAGTACAGTACAAATACTGCACTCCAGTACAGTACAGACACAGCTCTCCAGTACAGTACAAATGCAGCTCTCCACTACAGTACAAATACAGCACTCCAGTACAGTACAGACACAGCACTCCAGTACAGTACAGACACAGCCCTCCAGTACAGTACAGACACAGCACTCCAGTAGATTACAAACAAAACACTCCAGTACAGTACAGACACAGCACTCCAGTACAGTACAGATACAGCACTCCAGTACAGTACAGATACAGCACTACTGTACAGTACAGAAACTCAGCACTCCAGTACCGTACAGATACAGCACTCCAGTACAGTACAGTACAGATACAGCACTCCTGTACAGTACAGACACAGCACTCCAGTACAGTACAAATGCAGCTCTCCACTACAGTAAAAATACAGCTCTCCAGTATAGTACAAACACAGCTCTCCAGTACAGTACAAATACAGCACTCCAGTACAGTACAGACACAGCTCTCCAGTACAGTACAAATGCAGCTCTCCACTACAGTACAAATACAGCTCTCCAGTATAGTACAAACACAGCTCTCCAGTACAGTACAAATACAGCACTCCAGTACAGTACAGATAGAGCACTCCAGTACAGTACAAACACAGCCCTCCAGTACAGTACAAATACAGCACTCCAGTACAGTACAGACACAGCACTCCAGTACAGTAGACACAGCACTCCAGAACAGTACAAACACTGCCCTCCAGTACAGTAAAAACACACCACTTCAGTACAGTACAGACACAGAACTCCAGTACAGACACAGCACTCCAGTACAGTAGACACAGCACTCCAGTACAGTACAAACAAAACTCTCCAGTACAGTACAAACACAGCACTCCAGGACAGTAAAAACACAGCACTCCGGTACAGTACAGATTCAGCACTCCAGTACAGTACAATCACAGCACTCCAGGACAGTACAAACACAGCACTCCGGTACAGTACAGATTCAGCACTCCAGTATAGTACAGACACAGCACTCCAGTAGAGTACAGATACAGAACTCCAGTACAGTACAAACAAAACACTCCAGTACAGTTCAGACACAGCACTCCAGTACAGTACAGACACAGCACTCCAGTACAGTGGGCACAGCACTCCAGTACAGTACAAACACAGCCCTCCAGTACAGTACAAATACAGCACTCCAGTACAGTACAGACACAGCACTCCAGTACAGTAGACACAGCACTCCAGAACAGTACAAACACTGCCCTCCAGTACAGTAAAAACACACCACTTCAGTACAGTACAGACACAGAACTCCAGTACAGACACAGCACTCCAGTACAGTAGACACAGCACTCCAGTACAGTACAAACAAAACTCTCCAGTACAGTACAAACACAGCACTCCAGGACAGTAAAAACACAGCACTCCGGTACAGTACAGATTCAGCACTCCAGTACAGTACAAATACAGCTCTCCAGTACAGTACAAATACAGCTCTCCAGTATAATACAAACACAGCTCTCCAGTATAGTACAAATACAGCTCTCCAGTACAGTACAGACACAGCTCTCCAGTACAGTACAAATGCAGCTCTCCACTACAGTACAAATACAGCTCTCCAGTATAGTACAGGCACAGCACTCCAGTACAGTAAATACAGCACTCCTGTACAGTAGACACAGCAATCCACTACAGTACAAATACAGCACTCCAGTACATAACAGATACACACTCCAGTACAGTACAGACACAGCACTCCAGTACAGTAGGCACAGCACTCCAGTACAGAAGAGACACAGCACTCTAGTACAGTATAGACACAGCACTCAATTACTGTACAGACACAGCACTCCAGTACCGTACAGACACAGCACTCCAGTACAATACAAAAACAGCACTCGAGTACAGTACAAACACAGCTCTCCAGTACAGTACAAACACAGCTCTCCAGTACAGTACAGACACAGAACTCCAGTACAGTACAGAAACTCAGCACTCCTGTACAGTACAGACACAGCACTCCAGTAGAGTACACATACATCACTCCAGTACAGTACAGTCACAGCACTCCAGTACAGTACAGTACAGTACAGTACAGATACAGCACTCCAGTACAGTACAGAAACTCAGCACTCCAGTACAGTACAGATACAGCACTCCTGTACAGTACAAACACAGCTCTCCAGTATAATACAAACACAGCTCTCCAGTATAGTACAAATACAGCTCTCCAGTACAGTACAGACACAGCTCTCCAGTACAGTGCAAATGCAGCTCTCCACTACAGTACAAATACAGCTCTCCAGTATAGTACAGGCACAGCACTCCAGTACAGTAAATACAGCACTCCTGTACAGTAGACACAGCACTCTAGTACAGTACAAACACAGCTTTCATGTACAGTACAAATACAGCAATCCACTACAGTACAAATACAGCACTCCAGTAAATAACAGATACACACTCCAGTACAGTACAGACACAGCACTCCAGTACAGTAGGCACAGCACTCCAGTACAGAAGAGACACAGCACTCTAGTACAGTATAGACACAGCACTCAATTACTGTACAGACACAGCACTCCAGTACTGTACAGACACAGCACTCCAGTACAATACAAAAACAGCACTCGAGTACAGTACAAACACAGCTCTCCAGTACAGTACAAACACAGCTCTCCAGTACAGTACAGACACAGAACTCCAGTACAGTACAGAAACTCAGCACTCCTGTACAGTACAGACACAGCACTCCAGTAGAGTACACATACATCACTCCAGTACAGTACAGTCACAGCACTCCAGTACAGTACAGTACAGTACAGATACAGCACTCCAGTACAGTACAGATACAGCACTCCTGTACAGTACAGACACAGCATTCCAGTACAGTACAGACACAGCTCTCCAATACAGTACAAGCACAGCACTCCAGTACAGTACAAATGCAGAACTCCAGTACAGTACAAACACAGCACTCCAGTACAGTACAAATGCAGCTCTCCACTACAGTAAAAATACAGCTCTCCAGTATAGTACAAACACAGCTCTCCAGTACAGTACAAATACAGCACTCCAGTACAGTACAGACACAGCTCTCCAGTACAGTACAAATGCAGCTCTCCACTACAGTACAAATACAGCACTCCAGTACAGTACAGACACAGCACTCCAGTACAGTACTGACACAGCCCTCCAGTTCAGTACAGACACTGCACTCCAGTAGAGTACAAACAAAACACTCCAGTACAGTACAGACACAGCACTCCAGTACCGTACAGATACAGCACTCCAGTACAGTACAGTACAGATACAGCACTCCTGTACAGTACAGACACAGCACTCCAGTACAGTACAAATGCAGCTCTCCACTACAGTAAAAATACAGCTCTCCAGTATAGTACAAACACAGCTCTCCAGTACAGTACAAATACAGCACTCCAGTACAGTACAGACACAGCTCTCCAGTACAGTACAAATGCAGCTCTCCACTACAGTACAAATACAGCTCTCCAGTATAGTACAAACACAGCTCTCCAGTACAGTACAAATACAGCACTCCAGTACAGTACAGATAGAGCACTCCAGTACAGTACAAACACAGCCCTCCAGTACAGTACAAATACAGCACTCCAGTACAGTACAGACACAGCACTCCAGTACAGTACAGACACAGCACTCCAGTAGAGTACAAACAAAACACTCCAGTACAGTACAGACACAGCACTCCAGTACAGTACAGATACAGCACTCCAGTACAGTACAGATACAGCACTACTGTACAGTACAGAAACTCAGCACTCCAGTACCGTACAGATACAGCACTCCAGTACAGTACAGATACAGCACTCCAGTACAGTACAGATACAGCACTACTGTACAGTACAGAAACTCAGCACTCCAGTACCGTAAAGATACAGCACTCCAGTACAGTACAGATACAGCACTCCAGTACAATACAAAAACAGCACTTGAGTACAGTACAAACACAGCTCTCCAGTACAGTACAAATACAGCACTCCAGTACAGTACAGACACAGCTCTCCAGTACAGTACAAATGCAGCTTTCCACTACAGTACAAATACAGCACTCCAGTACAGTACAGACACAGCACTCCAGTTGAATACAAATGCAGCACTCCAGTACAGTACAGATAGAGCACTCCAGTACAGTACAGACACAGCACTCCAGTACAGTAGACACAGCACTCCAGAACAGTACAAACACTGCCCTCCAGTACAGTAAAAACACACCACTTCAGTACAGTACAGACACAGAACTCCAGTACAGACACAGCACTCCAGTACAGTAGACACAGCACTCCAGTACAGTACAAACAAAACTCTCCAGTACAGTACAAACACAGCACTCCAGGACAGTAAAAACACAGCACTCCGGTACAGTACAGATTCAGCACTCCAGTACAGTACAATCACAGCACTCCAGGACAGTACAAACACAGCACTCCGGTACAGTACAGATTCAGCACTCCAGTATAGTACAGACACAGCACTCCAGTAGAGTACAGATACAGAACTCCAGTACAGTACAAACAAAACACTCCAGTACAGTACAGACACAGCACTCCAGTACAGTACAGACACAGCGCTCCAGTACAGTACAAACACAGCACTCCAGTACAGTAGAGACAGCACTCCGGTACGGTACAGTACAGATTCAGCACTCCAGTACAGTACAGACACAGCACTCTAGTACAGTATAGACACAGCACTACAGTACTGTACAGACACAGCACTCCAGTACTGTACAGACACAGCACTCCAGTACAATACAAAAACAGCCCTCGAGTACAGTACAAACACAGCTCTCCAGTACAGTACAAGTACAGCACTCCAGTACATAACAGATACACACTCCAGTACAGTAACGACACAGCACTCCAGGACAGTACAAACACAGCACTCCGGTACAGTACAGATTCAGCACTCCAGTACAGTACAGACACAGCACTCTAGTACAGTATATACACAGCACTCCAGTACTGTACAGACACAGCACTCCGGTACGGTACAGTACAGATTCAGCACTCCAGTACAGTACAGACACAGCACTCTAGTACAGTGTAGACACAGCACTCCAGTACTGTACAGACACAGCACTCCAGTACTGTACAGACACAGCACTCCAGTACAATACAAAAACAGCACTCGAGTACAGTACAAACACAGCTCTCCAGTACAGTACAAACACAGCTCTCCAGTACAGTAGAAACACAGCACTCCAGTACAGTACAAACAAAACACTCCAGTACAGTACAGACACAGCACTCCAGTACAGTACAGATACAGCACTCCAGTACAGTACAGATACAGCACTACTGTACAGTACAGAAACTCAGCACTCCAGTACCGTAAAGATACAGCACTCCAGTACAGTACAAATGCAGCTCTCCACTACAGTACAAATACAGCTCTCCAGTATAGTACAAACACAGCTCTCCAGTACAGTACAGATAGAGCACTCCAGTACAGTACAAACACAGCCCTCCAGTACAGTACAAATACAGCACTCCAGTACAGTACAGACACAGCACTCCAGTACAGTAGACACAGCACTCCAGAACAGTACAAACACTGCCCTCCAGTACAGTAAAAACACACCACTTCAGTACAGTACAGACACAGAACTCCAGTACAGACACAGCACTCCAGTACAGTAGACACAGCACTCCAGTACAGTACAAACAAAACTCTCCAGTACAGTACAAACACAGCACTCCAGGACAGTAAAAACACAGCACTCCGGTAAAGTACAGATTCAGCACTCCAGTACAGTACAATCACAGCACTCCAGGACAGTACAAACACAGCACTCCGGTACAGTACAGATTCAGCACTCCAGTATAGTACAGACACAGCACTCCAGTAGAGTACAGATACAGAACTCCAGTACAGTACAAACAAAACACTCCAGTACAGTACAGACACAGCACTCCAGTACAGTACAGACACAGCACTCCAGTACAGTGGGCACAGCACTCCAGTACAGTACAAACACAGCACTCCAGTACAGTAGAGACAGCACTCCGGTACGGTACAGTACAGATTCAGCACTCCAGTACAGTACAGACACAGCACTCTAGTACAGTATAGACACAGCACTACAGTACTGTACAGACACAGCACTCCAGTACTGTACAGACACAGCACTCCAGTACAGTGGGCACAGCACTCCAGTACAGTACAGAAACTCAGCACTCCAGTACAGTACAGATACAGCACTCCTGTACAGTACAGACACAGCATTCCAGTACAGTACAGACACAGCTCTCCAATACAGTACAAGCACAGCACTCCAGTACAGTACAAATGCAGAACTCCAGTACAGTACAAACACAGCACTCCAGTACAGTACAAATGCAGCTCTCCACTACAGTAACAATACAGCTCTCCAGTATAGTACAAACACAGCTCTCCAGTACAGTACAAATACTGCACTCCAGTACAGTACAGACACAGCTCTCCAGTACAGTACAAATGCAGCTCTCCACTACAGTACAAATACAGCACTCCAGTACAGTACAGACACAGCACTCCAGTACAGTACAGACACAGCCCTCCAGTACAGTACAGACACAGCACTCCAGTAGATTACAAACAAAACACTCCAGTACAGTACAGACACAGCACTCCAGTACAGTACAGATACAGCACTCCAGTACAGTACAGATACAGCACTACTGTACAGTACAGAAACTCAGCACTCCAGTACCGTACAGATACAGCACTCCAGTACAGTACAGTACAGATACAGCACTCCTGTACAGTACAGACACAGCACTCCAGTACAGTACAAATGCAGCTCTCCACTACAGTAAAAATACAGCTCTCCAGTATAGTACAAACACAGCTCTCCAGTACAGTACAAATACAGCACTCCAGTACAGTACAGACACAGCTCTCCAGTACAGTACAAATGCAGCTCTCCACTACAGTACAAATACAGCTCTCCAGTATAGTACAAACACAGCTCTCCAGTACAGTACAAATACAGCACTCCAGTACAGTACAGATAGAGCACTCCAGTACAGTACAAACACAGCCCTCCAGTACAGTACAAATACAGCACTCCAGTACAGTACAGACACAGCACTCCAGTACAGTAGACACAGCACTCCAGAACAGTACAAACACTGCCCTCCAGTACAGTAAAAACACACCACTTCAGTACAGTACAGACACAGAACTCCAGTACAGACACAGCACTCCAGTACAGTAGACACAGCACTCCAGTACAGTACAAACAAAACTCTCCAGTACAGTACAAACACAGCACTCCAGGACAGTAAAAACACAGCACTCCGGTACAGTACAGATTCAGCACTCCAGTACAGTACAATCACAGCACTCCAGGACAGTACAAACACAGCACTCCGGTACAGTACAGATTCAGCACTCCAGTATAGTACAGACACAGCACTCCAGTAGAGTACAGATACAGAACTCCAGTACAGTACAAACAAAACACTCCAGTACAGTTCAGACACAGCACTCCAGTACAGTACAGACACAGCACTCCAGTACAGTGGGCACAGCACTCCAGTACAGTACAAACACAGCCCTCCAGTACAGTACAAATACAGCACTCCAGTACAGTACAGACACAGCACTCCAGTACAGTAGACACAGCACTCCAGAACAGTACAAACACTGCCCTCCAGTACAGTAAAAACACACCACTTCAGTACAGTACAGACACAGAACTCCAGTACAGACACAGCACTCCAGTACAGTAGACACAGCACTCCAGTACAGTACAAACAAAACTCTCCAGTACAGTACAAACACAGCACTCCAGGACAGTAAAAACACAGCACTCCGGTACAGTACAGATTCAGCACTCCAGTACAGTACAAATACAGCTCTCCAGTACAGTACAAATACAGCTCTCCAGTATAATACAAACACAGCTCTCCAGTATAGTACAAATACAGCTCTCCAGTACAGTACAGACACAGCTCTCCAGTACAGTACAAATGCAGCTCTCCACTACAGTACAAATACAGCTCTCCAGTATAGTACAGGCACAGCACTCCAGTACAGTAAATACAGCACTCCTGTACAGTAGACACAGCAATCCACTACAGTACAAATACAGCACTCCAGTACATAACAGATACACACTCCAGTACAGTACAGACACAGCACTCCAGTACAGTAGGCACAGCACTCCAGTACAGAAGAGACACAGCACTCTAGTACAGTATAGACACAGCACTCAATTACTGTACAGACACAGCACTCCAGTACCGTACAGACACAGCACTCCAGTACAATACAAAAACAGCACTCGAGTACAGTACAAACACAGCTCTCCAGTACAGTACAAACACAGCTCTCCAGTACAGTACAGACACAGAACTCCAGTACAGTACAGAAACTCAGCACTCCTGTACAGTACAGACACAGCACTCCAGTAGAGTACACATACATCACTCCAGTACAGTACAGTCACAGCACTCCAGTACAGTACAGTACAGTACAGTACAGATACAGCACTCCAGTACAGTACAGAAACTCAGCACTCCAGTACAGTACAGATACAGCACTCCTGTACAGTACAAACACAGCTCTCCAGTATAATACAAACACAGCTCTCCAGTATAGTACAAATACAGCTCTCCAGTACAGTACAGACACAGCTCTCCAGTACAGTGCAAATGCAGCTCTCCACTACAGTACAAATACAGCTCTCCAGTATAGTACAGGCACAGCACTCCAGTACAGTAAATACAGCACTCCTGTACAGTAGACACAGCACTCTAGTACAGTACAAACACAGCTTTCATGTACAGTACAAATACAGCAATCCACTACAGTACAAATACAGCACTCCAGTAAATAACAGATACACACTCCAGTACAGTACAGACACAGCACTCCAGTACAGTAGGCACAGCACTCCAGTACAGAAGAGACACAGCACTCTAGTACAGTATAGACACAGCACTCAATTACTGTACAGACACAGCACTCCAGTACTGTACAGACACAGCACTCCAGTACAATACAAAAACAGCACTCGAGTACAGTACAAACACAGCTCTCCAGTACAGTACAAACACAGCTCTCCAGTACAGTACAGACACAGAACTCCAGTACAGTACAGAAACTCAGCACTCCTGTACAGTACAGACACAGCACTCCAGTAGAGTACACATACATCACTCCAGTACAGTACAGTCACAGCACTCCAGTACAGTACAGTACAGTACAGTACAGATACAGCACTCCAGTACAGTACAGAAACTCAGCACTCCAGTACAGTACAGATACAGCACTCCTGTACAGTACAGACACAGCATTCCAGTACAGTACAGACACAGCTCTCCAATACAGTACAAGCACAGCACTCCAGTACAGTACAAATGCAGAACTCCAGTACAGTACAAACACAGCACTCCAGTACAGTACAAATGCAGCTCTCCACTACAGTAAAAATACAGCTCTCCAGTATAGTACAAACACAGCTCTCCAGTACAGTACAAATACAGCACTCCAGTACAGTACAGACACAGCTCTCCAGTACAGTACAAATGCAGCTCTCCACTACAGTACAAATACAGCACTCCAGTACAGTACAGACACAGCACTCCAGTACAGTACTGACACAGCCCTCCAGTTCAGTACAGACACTGCACTCCAGTAGAGTACAAACAAAACACTCCAGTACAGTACAGACACAGCACTCCAGTACCGTACAGATACAGCACTCCAGTACAGTACAGTACAGATACAGCACTCCTGTACAGTACAGACACAGCACTCCAGTACAGTACAAATGCAGCTCTCCACTACAGTAAAAATACAGCTCTCCAGTATAGTACAAACACAGCTCTCCAGTACAGTACAAATACAGCACTCCAGTACAGTACAGACACAGCTCTCCAGTACAGTACAAATGCAGCTCTCCACTACAGTACAAATACAGCTCTCCAGTATAGTACAAACACAGCTCTCCAGTACAGTACAAATACAGCACTCCAGTACAGTACAGATAGAGCACTCCAGTACAGTACAAACACAGCCCTCCAGTACAGTACAAATACAGCACTCCAGTACAGTACAGACACAGCACTCCAGTACAGTACAGACACAGCACTCCAGTAGAGTACAAACAAAACACTCCAGTACAGTACAGACACAGCACTCCAGTACAGTACAGATACAGCACTCCAGTACAGTACAGATACAGCACTACTGTACAGTACAGAAACTCAGCACTCCAGTACCGTACAGATACAGCACTCCAGTACAGTACAGATACAGCACTCCAGTACAGTACAGATACAGCACTACTGTACAGTACAGAAACTCAGCACTCCAGTACCGTAAAGATACAGCACTCCAGTACAGTACAGATACAGCACTCCAGTACAATACAAAAACAGCACTCGAGTACAGTACAAACACAGCTCTCCAGTACAGTACAAACACCTCATTCCAGTACAGTAGACTCAGCACACCAGTACAGTACAGATACGCACTCCAGTACAATACAGACACAGCACTCCAGTAGAGTAGAGATACAGCACTTAAGTACAGTACAGATAGAGCTCTCTAGTACAATACAAATACAGCACTCCAGCACAGTACAAAGACAGCAATCCAGTACAATACAGATACAGCACTGCAGTACAGTAGACACAGCACTCCAGTATTGTACAAACACAGCTCTGCAGTACAGTAGAAACACAGTTCTCCAGTACAGTACAAACACAGCACTCCAGTACAGTAGACACAGCAATCGAGTACAGTAGATACAGCATTCTAATACAGTACAGACACAGCTCTCCAGTACAGTACAAATACAGCTCTCCAGTACAGTACAAACACAGCTCTCCAGTATAATACAAACACAGCTCTCCAGTATAGTACAAATACAGCTCTCCAGTACAGTACAGACACAGCTCTCCAGTACAGTGCAAATGCAGCTCTCCACTACAGTACAAATACAGCTCTCCAGTATAGTACAGGCACAGCACTCCAGTACAGTAAATACAGCACTCCAGTACAGTAGACACAGCACTCTAGTACAGTACAAACACAGCTTTCATGTACAGTACAAATACAGCAATCCACTACAGTACAAATACAGCACTCCAGTACATAACAGATACACACTCCAGTACAGTACAGACACAGCACTCCAGTACAGTAGGCACAGCACTCCAGTACAGAAGAGACACAGCACTCTAGTACAGTATAGACACAGCACTCAATTACTGTACAGACACAGCACTCCAGTACCGTACAGACACAGCACTCCAGTACAATACAAAAACAGCACTCGAGTACAGTACAAACACAGCTCTCCAGTACAGTACAAACACAGCTCTCCAGTACAGTACAGACACAGAACTCCAGTACAGTACAGAAACTCAGCACTCCTGTACAGTACAGACACAGCACTCCAGTAGAGTACACATACATCACTCCAGTACAGTACAGTCACAGCACTCCAGTACAGTACAGTACAGTACAGTACAGATACAGCACTCCAGTACAGTACAGAAACTCAGCACTCCAGTACAGTACAGATACAGCACTCCTGTACAGTACAGACACAGCACTCCAGTACAGTACAAATGCAGCTCTCCACTACAGTAAAAATACAGCTCTCCAGTATAGTACAAACACAGCTCTCCAGTACAGTACAAATACAGCACTCCAGTACAGTACAGACACAGCTCTCCAGTACAGTACAAATGCAGCTTTCCACTACAGTACAAATACAGCACTCCAGTACAGTACAGACACAGCACTCCAGTTGAATACAAATGCAGCACTCCAGTACAGTACAGATAGAGCACTCCAGTACAGTACAGACACAGCACTCCAGTACAGTAGACACAGCACTCCAGAACAGTACAAACACTGCCCTCCAGTACAGTAAAAACACACCACTTCAGTACAGTACAGACACAGAACTCCAGTACAGACACTGCACTCCAGTACAGTAGACACAGCACTCCAGTACAGTACAAACAAAACTCTCCAGTACAGTACAAACACAGCACTCCAGGACAGTAAAAACACAGCACTCCGGTACAGTACAGATTCAGCACTCCAGTACAGTACAGACACAGCACTCCAGTAGAGTACAGATACAGAACTCCAGTACAGTACAAACAAAACACTCCAGTACAGTACAGACACAGCACTCCAGTACAGTACAGACACAGCGCTCCAGTACAGTACAAACACAGCACTCCAGTACAGTAGAGACAGCACTCCGGTACGGTACAGTACAGATTCAGCACTCCAGTACAGTACAGACACAGCACTCTAGTACAGTATAGACACAGCACTACAGTACTGTACAGACACAGCACTCCAGTACTGTACAGACACAGCACTCCAGTACAATACAAAAACAGCACTCGAGTACAGTACAAACACAGCTCTCCAGTACAGTACAAGTACAGCACTCCAGTACATAACAGATACACACTCCAGTACAGTAACGACACAGCACTCCAGGACAGTACAAACACAGCACTCCGGTACAGTACAGATTCAGCACTCCAGTACAGTACAGACACAGCACTCTAGTACAGTATATACACAGCACTCCAGTACTGTACAGACACAGCACTCCGTTACGGTACAGTACAGATTCAGCACTCCAGTACAGTACAGACACAGCACTCTAGTACAGTGTAGACACAGCACTCCAGTACTGTACAGACACAGCACTCCAGTACTGTACAGACACAGCACTCCAGTACAATACAAAAACAGCACTCGAGTACAGTACAAACACAGCTCTCCAGTACAGTACAAACACAGCTCTCCAGTACAGTAGAAACACAGCACTCCAGTACAGTACAAACAAAACACTCCAGTACAGTACAGACACAGCACTCCAGTACAGTACAGATACAGCACTCCAGTACAGTACAGATACAGCACTACTGTACAGTACAGAAACTCAGCACTCCAGTACCGTAAAGATACAGCACTCCAGTACAGTACAAATGCAGCTCTCCACTACAGTACAAATACAGCTCTCCAGTATAGTACAAACACAGCTCTCCAGTACAGTACAGATAGAGCACTCCAGTACAGTACAAACACAGCCCTCCAGTACAGTACAAATACAGCACTCCAGTACAGTACAGACACAGCACTCCAGTACAGTAGACACAGCACTCCAGTACAGTACAAACACTGCCCTCCAGTACAGTAAAAACACACCACTTCAGTACAGTACAGACACAGAACTCCAGTACAGACACAGCACTCCAGTACAGTAGACACAGCACTCCAGTACAGTACAAACAAAACTCTCCAGTACAGTACAAACACAGCACTCCAGGACAGTAAAAACACAGCACTCCGGTAAAGTACAGATTCAGCACTCCAGTACAGTACAATCACAGCACTCCAGGACAGTACAAACACAGCACTCCGGTACAGTACAGATTCAGCACTCCAGTATAGTACAGACACAGCACTCCAGTAGAGTACAGATACAGAACTCCAGTACAGTACAAACAAAACACTCCAGTACAGTACAGACACAGCACTCCAGTACAGTACAGACACAGCACTCCAGTACAGTGGGCACAGCACTCCAGTACAGTACAAACACAGCACTCCAGTACAGTAGAGACAGCACTCCGGTACGGTACAGTACAGATTCAGCACTCCAGTACAGTACAGACACAGCACTCTAGTACAGTACAGACACAGCACTACAGTACTGTACAGACACAGCACTCCAGTACTGTACAGACACAGCACTCCAGTACAAAACAAAAACAGCACTCGAGTACAGTACAAACACAGCTCTCCAGTACAGTACAAGTACAGCACTCCAGTACATAACAGATACACACTCCAGTACAGTACCGACACAGCACTCCAGGACAGTACAAACACAGCACTCCGGTACAGTACAGATTCAGCACTCCAGTACAGTACAGACACAGCACTCTAGTACAGTATAGACACAGCACTCCAGTACTGTACAGACACAGCACTCCGGTACGGTACAGTACAGATTCAGCACTCCCGTACAGTACAGACACAGCACTCTAGTACAGTATAGACACAGCACTCCAGTACTGTACAGACACAGCACTCCAGTACAATACAAAAACAGCACTCGAGTACAGTACAAACACAGCTCTCCAGTACAGTACAAACACAGCTCTCCAGTACATTAGAAACACAGCACTCCAGTACAGTACAGACACAGCCCAGTACAGTACAAACAAAACACTCCAGTACAGTACAGACACAGCACTCCAGTACAGTACAGATACAGCACTCCAGTACAGTACAGATACAGCACTACTGTACAGTACAGAAACTCAGCACTCCAGTACCGTAAAGATACAGCACTCCAGTACAGTACAGATACAGCACTGCAGTACAATACAAAAGCAGCACTCGAGCACAGTACAAACACAGCTCTCCAGTACAGTACAAACACCTCATTCCAGTACAGTAGACTCAGCACACCAGTACAGTACAGATACGCACTCCAGTACAGTACAGACACAGCACTCCAGTAGAGTACAAACAAAACACTCCAGTACAGTACAGACACAGCACTCCAGTACAGTACAGATACAGCACTCCAGTACAGTACAGATACAGCACTACTGTACAGTACAGAAACTCAGCACTCCAGTACCGTACAGATACAGCACTCCAGTACAGTACAGATACAGCACTCCAGTACAGTACAGATACAGCACTACTGTACAGTACAGAAACTCAGCACTCCAGTACCGTAAAGATACAGCACTCCAGTACAGTACAGATACAGCACTCCAGTACAATACAAAAACAGCACTTGAGTACAGTACAAACACAGCTCTCCAGTACAGTACAAACACCTCATTCCAGTACAGTAGACTCAGCACACCAGTACAGTACAGATACGCACTCCAGTACAATACAGACACAGCACTCCAGTAGAGTAGAGATACAGCACTTAAGTACAGTACAGATAGAGCTCTCTAGTACAATACAAATACAGCACTCCAGCACAGTACAAAGACAGCAATCCAGTACAATACAGATACAGCACTGCAGTACAGTAGACACAGCACTCCAGTATTGTACAAACACAGCTCTGCAGTACAGTAGAAACACAGTTCTCCAGTACAGTACAAACACAGCACTCCAGTACAGTAGACACAGCAATCGAGTACAGTAGATACAGCATTCTAATACAGTACAGACACAGCTCTCCAGTACAGTACAAATACAGCTCTCCAGTACAGTACAAACACAGCTCTCCAGTATAATACAAACACAGCTCTCCAGTATAGTACAAATACAGCTCTCCAGTACAGTACAGACACAGCTCTCCAGTACAGTGCAAATGCAGCTCTCCACTACAGTACAAATACAGCTCTCCAGTATAGTACAGGCACAGCACTCCAGTACAGTAAATACAGCACTCCAGTACAGTAGACACAGCACTCTAGTACAGTACAAACACAGCTTTCATGTACAGTACAAATACAGCAATCCACTACAGTACAAATACAGCACTCCAGTACATAACAGATACACACTCCAGTACAGTACAGACACAGCACTCCAGTACAGTAGGCACAGCACTCCAGTACAGAAGAGACACAGCACTCTAGTACAGTATAGACACAGCACTCAATTACTGTACAGACACAGCACTCCAGTACCGTACAGACACAGCACTGCAGTACAATACAAAAACAGCACTCGAGTACAGTACAAACACAGCTCTCCAGTACAGTACAAACACAGCTCTCCAGTACAGTACAGACACAGAACTCCAGTACAGTACAGAAACTCAGCACTCCTGTACAGTACAGACACAGCACTCCAGTAGAGTACACATACATCACTCAAGTACAGTACAGTCACAGCACTCCAGTACAGTACAGTACAGTACAGTACAGATACAGCACTCCAGTACAGTACAGAAACTCAGCACTCCAGTACAGTACAGATACAGCACTCCTGTACAGTACAGACACAGCACTCCAGTACAGTACAAATGCAGCTCTCCACTACAGTAAAAATACAGCTCTCCAGTATAGTACAAACACAGCTCTCCAGTACAGTACAAATACAGCACTCCAGTACAGTACAGACACAGCTCTCCAGTACAGTACAAATGCAGCTTTCCACTACAGTACAAATACAGCACTCCAGTACAGTACAGACACAGCACTCCAGTTGAATACAAATGCAGCACTCCAGTACAGTACAGATAGAGCACTCCAGTACAGTACAGACACAGCACTCCAGTACAGTAGACACAGCACTCCAGAACAGTACAAACACTGCCCTCCAGTACAGTAAAAACACACCACTTCAGTACAGTACAGACACAGAACTCCAGTACAGACACAGCACTCCAGTACAGTAGACACAGCACTCCAGTACAGTACAGACACAGCGCTCCAGTACAGTACAAACACAGCACTCCAGTACAGTAGAGACAGCACTCCGGTACGGTACAGTATAGATTCAGCACTCCAGTACAGTACAGACACAGCACTCTAGTACAGTATAGACACAGCACTACAGTACTGTACAGACACAGCACTCCAGTACTGTACAGACACAGCACTCCAGTACTGTACAGACACAGCACTCCAGTACAATACAAAAACAGCACTCGAGTACAGTACAAACACAGCTCTCCAGTACAGTACAAGTACAGCACTCCAGTACATAACAGATACACACTCCAGTACAGTAACGACACAGCACTCCAGGACAGTACAAACACAGCACTCCGGTACAGTACAGATTCAGCACTCCAGTACAGTACAGACACAGCACTCTAGTACAGTATATACACAGCACTCCAGTACTGTACAGACACAGCACTCCGGTACGGTACAGTACAGATTCAGCACTCCAGTACAGTACAGACACAGCACTCTAGTACAGTGTAGACACAGCACTCCAGTACTGTACAGACACAGCACTCCAGTACTGTACAGACACAGCACTCCAGTACAATACAAAAACAGCACTCGAGTACAGTACAAACACAGCTCTCCAGTACAGTACAAACACAGCTCTCCAGTACAGTAGAAACACAGCACTCCAGTACAGTACAGACACAGCCCTCCAGTACAGTACAAACAAAACACTCCAGTACAGTACAGACACAGCTCTCCAATACAGTACAAGCACAGCACTCCAGTACAGTACAAATGCAGAACTCCAGTACAGTACAAACACAGCACTCCAGTACAGTACAAATGCAGCTCTCCACTACAGTAAAAATACAGCTCTCCAGTACAGTACAAACACAGCTCTCCAGTACAATACAGACACAGCCCTCCAGTACAGTACAGACACAGCGCTCCAGTACAGTACAAACACAGCTCTCCAGTACAATACAGACACAGCCCTCCAGTACAGTACAGACACAGCGCTCCAGTACAGTACAAACACAGCTCTCCAGTACAGTACAAGTACAGCACTCCAGTACATAACAGATACACACTCCAGTACAGTAACGACACAGCACTCCAGGACAGTACAAACACAGCACTCCGGTACAGTACAGATTCAGCACTCCAGTACAGTACAGACACAGCACTCTAGTACAGTATATACACAGCACTCCAGTACTGTACAGACACAGCACTCCGGTACGGTACAGTACAGATTCAGCACTCCAGTACAGTACAGACACAGCACTCTAGTACAGTGTAGACACAGCACTCCAGTACTGTACAGACACAGCACTCCAGTACCGTACAGACACAGCACTGCAGTACAATACAAAAACAGCACTCGAGTACAGTACAAACACAGCTCTCCAGTACAGTACAAACACAGCTCTCCAGTACAGTACAGACACAGAACTCCAGTACAGTACAGAAACTCAGCACTCCTGTACAGTACAGACACAGCACTCCAGTAGAGTACACATACATCACTCAAGTACAGTACAGTCACAGCACTCCAGTACAGTACAGTACAGTACAGTACAGATACAGCACTCCAGTACAGTACAGAAACTCAGCACTCCAGTACAGTACAGATACAGCACTCCTGTACAGTACAGACACAGCACTCCAGTACAGTACAAATGCAGCTCTCCACTACAGTAAAAATACAGCTCTCCAGTATAGTACAAACACAGCTCTCCAGTACAGTACAAATACAGCACTCCAGTACAGTACAGACACAGCTCTCCAGTACAGTACAAATGCAGCTTTCCACTACAGTACAAATACAGCACTCCAGTACAGTACAGACACAGCACTCCAGTTGAATACAAATGCAGCACTCCAGTACAGTACAGATAGAGCACTCCAGTACAGTACAGACACAGCACTCCAGTACAGTAGACACAGCACTCCAGAACAGTACAAACACTGCCCTCCAGTACAGTAAAAACACACCACTTCAGTACAGTACAGACACAGAACTCCAGTACAGACACAGCACTCCAGTACAGTAGACACAGCACTCCAGTACAGTACAGACACAGCGCTCCAGTACAGTACAAACACAGCACTCCAGTACAGTAGAGACAGCACTCCGGTACGGTACAGTATAGATTCAGCACTCCAGTACAGTACAGACACAGCACTCTAGTACAGTATAGACACAGCACTACAGTACTGTACAGACACAGCACTCCAGTACTGTACAGACACAGCACTCCAGTACTGTACAGACACAGCACTCCAGTACAATACAAAAACAGCACTCGAGTACAGTACAAACACAGCTCTCCAGTACAGTACAAGTACAGCACTCCAGTACATAACAGATACACACTCCAGTACAGTAACGACACAGCACTCCAGGACAGTACAAACACAGCACTCCGGTACAGTACAGATTCAGCACTCCAGTACAGTACAGACACAGCACTCTAGTACAGTATATACACAGCACTCCAGTACTGTACAGACACAGCACTCCGGTACGGTACAGTACAGATTCAGCACTCCAGTACAGTACAGACACAGCACTCTAGTACAGTGTAGACACAGCACTCCAGTACTGTACAGACACAGCACTCCAGTACTGTACAGACACAGCACTCCAGTACAATACAAAAACAGCACTCGAGTACAGTACAAACACAGCTCTCCAGTACAGTACAAACACAGCTCTCCAGTACAGTAGAAACACAGCACTCCAGTACAGTACAGACACAGCCCTCCAGTACAGTACAAACAAAACACTCCAGTACAGTACAGACACAGCTCTCCAATACAGTACAAGCACAGCACTCCAGTACAGTACAAATGCAGAACTCCAGTACAGTACAAACACAGCACTCCAGTACAGTACAAATGCAGCTCTCCACTACAGTAAAAATACAGCTCTCCAGTACAGTACAAACACAGCTCTCCAGTACAATACAGACACAGCCCTCCAGTACAGTACAGACACAGCGCTCCAGTACAGTACAAACACAGCTCTCCAGTACAATACAGACACAGCCCTCCAGTACAGTACAGACACAGCGCTCCAGTACAGTACAAACACAGCTCTCCAGTACAGTACAAGTACAGCACTCCAGTACATAACAGATACACACTCCAGTACAGTAACGACACAGCACTCCAGGACAGTACAAACACAGCACTCCGGTACAGTACAGATTCAGCACTCCAGTACAGTACAGACACAGCACTCTAGTACAGTATATACACAGCACTCCAGTACTGTACAGACACAGCACTCCGGTACGGTACAGTACAGATTCAGCACTCCAGTACAGTACAGACACAGCACTCTAGTACAGTGTAGACACAGCACTCCAGTACTGTACAGACACAGCACTCCAGTACTGTACAGACACAGCACTCCAGTACAATACAAAAACAGCACTCGAGTACAGTACAAACACAGCTCTCCAGTACAGTACAAACACAGCTCTCCAGTACAGTAGAAACACAGCACTCCAGTACAGTACAGACACAGCCCTCCAGTACAGTACAAACAAAACACTCCAGTACAGTACAGACACAGCACTCCAGTACAGTACAGATACAGCACTCCAGTACAGTACAGATACAGCACTACTGTACAGTACAGAAACTCAGCACTCCAGTACCGTAAAGATACAGCACTCCAGTACAGTACAGATACAGCACTCCAGTACAATACAAAAACAGCACTCGAGTACAGTACAAACACAGCTCTCCAGTACAGTACAAACACCTCATTCCAGTACAGTAGACTCAGCACACCAGTACAGTACAGATACGCACTCCAGTACAGTACAGACACAGCACTCCAGTAGAGTACAAACAAAACACTCCAGTACAGTACAGACACAGCACTCCAGTACAGTACAGATACAGCACTCCAGTACAGTACAGATACAGCACTACTGTACAGTACAGAAACTCAGCACTCCAGTACCGTACAGATACAGCACTCCAGTACAGTACAGATACAGCACTCCAGTACAGTACAGATACAGCACTACTGTACAGTACAGAAACTCAGCACTCCAGTACCGTAAAGATACAGCACTCCAGTACAGTACAGATACAGCACTCCAGTACAATACAAAAGCAGCACTCGAGTACAGTACAAACACAGCTCTCCAGTACAGTACAAACACCTCATTCCAGTACAGTAGACTCAGCACACCAGTACAGTACAGATACGCACTCCAGTACAATACAGACACAGCACTCCAGTAGAGTAGAGATACAGCACTTAAATACAGTACAGATAGAGCTCTCTAGTACAATACAAATACAGCACTCCAGCACAGTACAAAGACAGCAATCCAGTACAATACAGATACAGCACTGCAGTACAGTAGACACAGCACTCCAGTATTGTACAAACACAGCTCTGCAGTACAGTAGACACAGCAATCGAGTACAGTAGATACAGCATTCTAATACAGTACAGACACAGCTCTCCAGTACAGTACAAATACAGCTCTCCAGTACAGTACAAACACAGCTCTCCAGTATAATACAAACACAGCTCTCCAGTATAGTACAAATACAGCTCTCCAGTACAGTACAGACACAGCTCTCCAGTACAGTGCAAATGCAGCTCTCCACTACAGTACAAATACAGCTCTCCAGTATAGTACAGGCACAGCTCTCCAGTACAGTAAATACAGCACTCCTGTACAGTAGACACAGCACTCTAGTACAGTACAAACACAGCTTTCATGTACAGTACAAATACAGCAATCCACTACAGTACAAATACAGCACTCCAGTACATAACAGATACACACTCCAGTACAGTACAGACACAGCACTCCAGTACAGTAGGCACAGCACTCCAGTACAGAAGAGACACAGCACTCTAGTACAGTATAGACACAGCACTCAATTACTGTACAGACACAGCACTCCAGTACTGTACAGACACAGCACTCCAGTACAATACAAAAACAGCACTCGAGTACAGTACAAACACAGCTCTCCAGTACAGTACAAACACAGCTCTCCAGTACAGTACAGACACAGAACTCCAGTACAGTACAGAAACTCAGCACTCCTGTACAGTACAGACACAGCACTCCAGTAGAGTACACATACATCACTCCAGTACAGTACAGTCACAGCACTCCAGTACAGTACAGTACAGTACAGTACAGTACAGATACAGCACTCCAGTACAGTACAGAAACTCAGCACTCCAGTACAGTACAGATACAGCACTCCAGTACAGTACAGATACAGCACTACTGTACAGTACAGAAACTCAGCACTCCAGTACCGTAAAGATGCAGCACTCCAGTACAATACAAAAGCAGCACTCGAGTACAGTACAAACACAGCTCTCCAGTACAGTACAAACACCTCATTCCAGTACAGTAGACTCAGCACACCAGTACAGTACAGATACGCACTCCAGTACAATACAGACACAGCACTCCAATAGAGTAGAGATACAGCACTTAAGTACAGTACAGATAGAGCTCTCTAGTACAATACAAATACAGCACTCCAGCACAGTACAAAGACAGCAATCCAGTACAATACAGATACAGCACTGCAGTACAGTAGACACAGCACTCCAGTATTGTACAAACACAGCTCTGCAGTACAGTAGAAACACAGTTCTCCAGTACAGTACAAACACAGCACTCCAGTACAGTAGACACAGCAATCGAGTACAGTAGATACAGCATTCTAATACAGTACAGACACAGCTCTCCAGTACAGTACAAATACAGCTCTCCAGTACAGTACAAACACAGCTCTCCAGTATAATACAAACACAGCTCTCCAGTATAGTACAAATACAGCTCTCCAGTACAGTACAGACACAGCTCTCCAGTACAGTGCAAATGCAGCTCTCCACTACAGTACAAATACAGCTCTCCAGTATAGTACAGGCACAGCACTCCAGTACAGTAAATACAGCACTCCAGTACAGTAGACACAGCACTCTAGTACAGTACAAACACAGCTTTCATGTACAGTACAAATACAGCAATCCACTACAGTACAAATACAGCACTCCAGTACATAACAGATACACACTCCAGTACAGTACAGACACAGCACTCCAGTACAGTAGGCACAGCACTCCAGTACAGAAGAGACACAGCACTCTAGTACAGTATAGACACAGCACTCAATTACTGTACAGACACAGCACTCCAGTACCGTACAGACACAGCACTCCAGTACAATACAAAAACAGCACTCGAGTACAGTACAAACACAGCTCTCCAGTACAGTACAAACACAGCTCTCCAGTACAGTACAGACACAGAACTCCAGTACAGTACAGAAACTCAGCACTCCTGTACAGTACAGATACAGCACTCCAGTACAGTACAGAAACTCAGCACTCCAGTACAGTACAGATACAGCACTCCTGTACAGTACAGACACAGCATTCCAGTACAGTACAGACACAGCTCTCCAATACAGTACAAGCACAGCACTCCAGTACAGTACAAATGCAGAACTCCAGTACAGTACAAACACAGCACTCCAGTACAGTACAAATGCAGCTCTCCACTACAGTAAAAATACAGCTCTCCAGTACAGTACAAACACAGCTCTCCAGTACAATACAGACACAGCCCTCCAGTACAGTACAGACACAGCGCTCCAGTACAGTACAAACACAGCTCTCCAGTACAATACAGACACAGCCCTCCAGTACAGTACAGACACAGCGCTCCAGTACAGTACAAACACAGCTCTCCAGTACAGTACAAGTACAGCACTCCAGTACATAACAGATACACACTCCAGTACAGTAACGACACAGCACTCCAGGACAGTACAAACACAGCACTCCGGTACAGTACAGATTCAGCACTCCAGTACAGTACAGACACAGCACTCTAGTACAGTATATACACAGCACTCCAGTACTGTACAGACACAGCACTCCGGTACGGTACAGTACAGATTCAGCACTCCAGTACAGTACAGACACAGCACTCTAGTACAGTGTAGACACAGCACTCCAGTACTGTACAGACACAGCACTCCAGTACTGTACAGACACAGCACTCCAGTACAATACAAAAACAGCACTCGAGTACAGTACAAACACAGCTCTCCAGTACAGTACAAACACAGCTCTCCAGTACAGTAGAAACACAGCACTCCAGTACAGTACAGACACAGCCCTCCAGTACAGTACAAACAAAACACTCCAGTACAGTACAGACACAGCACTCCAGTACAGTACAGATACAGCACTCCAGTTCAGTACAGATACAGCACTACTGTACAGTACAGAAACTCAGCACTCCAGTACCGTAAAGATACAGCACTCCAGTACAGTACAGATACAGCACTCCAGTACAATACAAAAACAGCACTCGAGTACAGTACAAACACAGCTCTCCAGTACAGTACAAACACCTCATTCCAGTACAGTAGACTCAGCACACCAGTACAGTACAGATACGCACTCCAGTACATTACAGACACAGCACTCCAGTAGAGTACAAACAAAACACTCCAGTACAGTACAGACACAGCACTCCAGTACAGTACAGATACAGCACTCCAGTACAGTACAGATACAGCACTACTGTACAGTACAGAAACTCAGCACTCCAGTACCGTACAGATACAGCACTCCAGTACAGTACAGATACAGCACTCCAGTACAGTACAGATACAGCACTACTGTACAGTACAGAAACTCAGCACTCCAGTACCGTAAAGATACAGCACTCCAGTACAGTACAGATACAGCACTCCAGTACAATACAAAAGCAGCACTCGAGTACAGTACAAACACAGCTCTCCAGTACAGTACAAACACCTCATTCCAGTACAGTAGACTCAGCACACCAGTACAGTACAGATACGCACTCCAGTACAGTACAGACACAGCACTCCAGTAGAGTAGAAACAAAACACTCCAGTACAGTACAGACACAGAACTCCAGTACAGTACAGAAACTCAGCACTCCTGTACAGTACAGATACAGCACTCCAGTACAGTACAGAAACTCAGCACTCCAGTACAGTACAGATACAGCACTCCTGTACAGTACAGACACAGCATTCCAGTACAATACAGACACAGCTCTCCAATACAGTACAAGCACAGCACTCCAGTACAGTACAAATGCAGAACTCCAGTACAGTACAAACACAGCACTCCAGTACAGTACAAATGCAGCTCTCCACTACAGTACAAACACAGCACTCCAGTACAGTAGAGACAGCACTCCGGTACGGTACAGTACAGATTCAGCACTCCAGTACAGTACAGACACAGCACTCTAGTACAGTATAGACACAGCACTACAGTACTGTACAGACACAGCACTCCAGTACTGTACAGACACAGCACTCCAGTACAATACAAAAACAGCACTCGAGTACAGTACAAACACAGCTCTCCAGTACAGTACAAGTACAGCACTCCAGTACATAACAGATACACACTCCAGTACAGTAACGACACAGCACTCCAGGACAGTACAAACACAGCACTCCGGTACAGTACAGATTCAGCACTCCAGTACAGTACAGACACAGCACTCCAGTACAGTAGACACAGCACTCCAGAACAGTACAAACACTGCCCTCCAGTACAGTAAAAACACACCACTTCAGTACAGTACAGACACAGAACTCCAGTACAGACACAGCACTCCAGTACAGTAGACACAGCACTCCAGTACAGTACAAACAAAACTCTCCAGTACAGTACAAACACAGCACTACAGGACAGTAAAAACACAGCACTCCGGTACAGTACAGATTCAGCACTCCAGTACAGTACAAATACAGCTCTCCAGTACAGTACAAATACAGCTCTCCAGTATAATACAAACACAGCTCTCCAGTATAGTACAAATACAGCTCTCCAGTACAGTACAGACACAGCTCTCCAGTATAGTACAAATACAGCTCTCCAGTACAGTACAGACACAGCTCTCCAGTACAGTGCAAATGCAGCTCTCCACTACAGTACAAATACAGCTCTCCAGTATAGTACAGGCACAGCACTCCAGTACAGTAAATACAGCACTCCTGTACAGTAGACACAGCACTCTAGTACAGTACAAACACAGCTTTCATGTACAGTACAAATACAGCAATCCACTACAGTACAAATACAGCACTCCAGTACATAACAGATACACACTCCAGTACAGTACAGACACAGCACTCCAGTACAGTAGGCACAGCACTCCAGTACAGAAGAGACACAGCACTCTAGTACAGTATAGACACAGCACTCAATTACTGTACAGACACAGCACTCCAGTACCGTACAGACACAGCACTCCAGTACAATACAAAAACAGCACTCGAGTACAGTACAAACACAGCTCTCCAGTACAGTAGAAACACAGCTCTCCAGTACAGTACAGACACAGAACTCCAGTACAGTACAGAAACTCAGCACTCCTGTACAGTACAGATACAGCACTCCAGTACAGTACAGAAACTCAGCACTCCAGTACAGTACAGATACAGCACTCCTGTACAGTACAGACACAGCATTCCAGTACAGTACAGACACAGCTCTCCAATACAGTACAAGCACAGCACTCCAGTACAGTACAAATGCAGAACTCCAGTACAGTACAAACACAGCACTCCAGTACAGTACAAATGCAGCTCTCCACTACAGTAAAAATACAGCTCTCCAGTACAGTACAAACACAGCTCTCCAGTACAATACAGACACAGCCCTCCAGTACAGTACAGACACAGCGCTCCAGTACAGTACAAACACAGCTCTCCAGTACAATACAGACACAGCCCTCCAGTACAGTACAGACACAGCGCTCCAGTACAGTACAAACACAGCTCTCCAGTACAGTACAAGTACAGCACTCCAGTACATAACAGATACACACTCCAGTACAGTAACGACACAGCACTCCAGGACAGTACAAACACAGCACTCCGGTACAGTACAGATTCAGCACTCCAGTACAGTACAGACACAGCACTCTAGTACAGTATATACACAGCACTCCAGTACTGTACAGACACAGCACTCCGGTACGGTACAGTACAGATTCAGCACTCCAGTACAGTACAGACACAGCACTCTAGTACAGTGTAGACACAGCACTCCAGTACTGTACAGACACAGCACTCCAGTACTGTACAGACACAGCACTCCAGTACAATACAAAAACAGCACTCGAGTACAGTACAAACACAGCTCTCCAGTACAGTACAAACACAGCTCTCCAGTACAGTAGAAACACAGCACTCCAGTACAGTACAGACACAGCCCTCCAGTACAGTACAAACAAAACACTCCAGTACAGTACAGACACAGCACTCCAGTACAGTACAGATACAGCACTCCAGTACAGTACAGATACAGCACTACTGTACAGTACAGAAACTCAGCACTCCAGTACCGTAAAGATACAGCACTCCAGTACAGTACAGATACAGCACTCCAGTACAATACAAAAACAGCACTCGAGTACAGTACAAACACAGCTCTCCAGTACAGTACAAACACCTCATTCCAGTACAGTACAGATACAGCACTCCAGTACAGTACAGATACAGCACTACTGTACAGTACAGAAACTCAGCACTCCAGTACCGTACAGATACAGCACTCCAGTACAGTACAGATACAGCACTCCAGTACAGTACAGATACAGCACTACTGTACAGTACAGAAACTCAGCACTCCAGTACCGTAAAGATACAGCACTCCAGTACAGTACAGATACAGCACTCCAGTACAATACAAAAGCAGCACTCGAGTACAGTACAAACACAGCTCTCCAGTACAGTACATACACCTCATTCCAGTACAGTAGACTCAGCACAGTACAGTACAGATACGCACTCCAGTACAGTACAGACACAGCACTCCAGTAGAGTACAAACAAAACACTCCAGTGCAGTACAGACACAGCACTCCAGTACAGTACATATACAGCACTCCAGTAAAGTACAGATACAGCACTACTGTACAGTACAGAAACTCAGCACTCCAGTACCGTACAGATACAGCACTCCAGTACAGTACAGATACAGCACTCCAGTACAGTACAGATACAGCACTACTGTACAGTACAGAAACTCAGCACTACAGTACCGTACAGATACAGCACTCCAGTACAGTACAGTTACAGCACTCCAGTACAGTACAGATACAGCACTCCAGTACAATACAGACACAGCACTCCAGTAGAGTAGAGATACAGCACTTAAGTACAGTACAGATAGAGCTCTCTAGTACAATACAAATACAGCACTCCAGCACAGTACAAAGACAGCAATCCAGTACAATACAGATACAGCACTGCAGTACAGTAGACACAGCACTCCAGTATTATACAAACACAGCTCTGCAGTACAGTAGAAACACAGTTCTCCAGTACAGTACAAACACAGCACTCCAGTACAGTAGACACAGCAATCGAGTACAGTAGATACAGCATTCTAATACAGTACAGACACAGCTCTCCAGTACAGTACAAATACAGCTCTCCAGTACAGTACAGACACAGCTCTCCAGTACAGTACAAATGCAGCTCTCCACTACAGTACAAATACAGCTCTCCAGTAAAGTACAGGCACAGCACTCCAGTACAGTAAATACAGCACTCCTGTACAGTAGACACAGCAATCCACTACAGTACAAATACAGCACTCCAGTACATAACAGATACACACTCCAGTACAGTACAGATACAGCACTCCAGTACAGTAGGCACAGCACTCCAGTACAGAAGAGACACAGCACTCTAGTACAGTATAGACACAGCACTCAATTACTGTACAGACACAGCACTCCAGTACCGTACAGACACAGCACTCCAGTACAATACAAAAACAGCACTCGAGTACAGTACAAACACAGCTCTCCAGTACAGTACAAACACAGCTCTCCAGTACAGTACAGACACAGCACTCCAGTACAGTACAGAAACTCAGCACTCCTGTACAGTACAGACACAGCACTCCAGTAGAGTACACATACATCACTCCAGTACAGTACAGTCACATCACTCCAGTACAGTACAGTACAGATACAGCACTCCAGTACAGTACAGAAACTCAGCACTCCAGTACAGTACAGATACAGCACTCCTGTACAGTACAGACACAGCATTCCAGTACAGTACAGACACAGCTCTCCAATACAGTACAAGCACAGCACTCCAGTACAGTACAAATGCAGAACTCCAGTACAGTACAAACACAGCACTCCAGTACAGTACAAATGCAGCTCTCCACTACAGTAAAAATACAGCTCTCCAGTATAGTACAAACACAGCTCTCCAGTACAGTGCAAATACAGCACTCCAGTACAGTACAGACACAGCTCTCCAGTACAGTACAAATGCAGCTCTCCACTACAGTACAAATACAGCACTCCAGTACAGTACAGACACAGCACTCCAGTACAGTACAGACACAGCCCTCCAGTACAGTACAGACACAGCACTCCAGTAGAGTACAAACAAAACACTCCAGTACAGTACAGACACAGCACTCCAGTACAGTACAGATACAGCACTCCAGTACAGTACAGATACAGCACTACTGTACAGTACAGAAACTCAGCACTCCAGTACCGTACAGATACAGCACTCCTGTACAGTACAGTACAGATACAACACTCCTGTACAGTACAGACACAGCACTCCAGTACAGTACAAATGCAGCTCTCCACTACAGTAAAAATACAGCTCTCCAGTATAGTACAAACACAGCTCTCCAGTACAGTACAAATGCAGCTCTCCACTACAGTACAAATACAGCACTCCAGTACAGTACAGACACAGCACTGCAGTACAGTACAGACACAGCCCTCCAGTACAGTACAGACACAGCACTCCAGTACAGTACAGACACAGCCCTCCAGTACAGTACAGACACAGCACTCCAGTAGAGTACAAACAAAACACTCCAGTACAGTACAGACACAGCACTCCAGTACAGTACAGATACAGCACTCCAGTACAGTACAGATACAGCACTACTGTACAGTACAGAAACTCAGCACTCCAGTACCGTACAGATACAGCACTCCAGTACAGTACAGTACAGATACAGCACTCCTGTACAGTACAGACACAGCACTCCAGTACAGTACAAATGCAGCTCTCCACTACAGTGAAAATACAGCTCTCCAGTATAGTACAAACACAGCTCTCCAGTACAGTACAAATACAGCACTCCAGTACAGTACAGACACAGCACTCCAGTACAGTACAGACACAGCCCTCCAGTACAGTACAGACACAGCACTCCAGTAGAGTACAAACAAAACACTCCAGTACAGTACAGACACAGCACTCCAGTACAGTACAGATACAGCACTCCAGTACAGTACAGATACAGCACTACTGTACAGTACAGAAACTCAGCACTCCAGTACCGTACAGATACAGCACTCCAGTACAGTACAGTACAGATACAGCACTCCTGTACAGTACAGACACAGCACTCCAGTACAGTACAAATGCAGCTCTCCACTACAGTAAAAATACAGCTCTCCAGTATAGTACAAACACAGCTCTCCAGTACAGTACAAATGCAGCTCTCCACTACAGTACAAATACAGCACTCCAGTACAGTACAGACACAGCACTCCAGTACAGTACAGACACAGCCCTCCAGTACAGTACAGACACAGCACTCCAGTACAGTACAGACACAGCCCTCCGGTACAGTACAGACACAGCACTCCAGTAGAGTACAAACAAAACACTCCAGTACAGTACAGACACAGCACTCCAGTACAGTACAGATACAGCACTCCAGTACAGTACAGATACAGCACTACTGTACAGTACAGAAACTCAGCACTCCAGTACCGTACAGATACAGCACTCCAGTACAGTACAGTACAGATACAGCACTCCTGTACAGTACAGACACAGCACTCCAGTACAGTACAAATGCAGCTCTCCACTACAGTAAAAATACAGCTCTCCAGTATAGTACAAACACAGCTCTCCAGTACAGTACAAATACAGCACTCCAGTACAGTACAGACACAGCTCTCCAGTACAGTACAAATGCAGCTCTCCACTACAGTACAAATACAGCACTCCAGTACAGTACAGATAGAGCACTCCAGTACAGTACAAACACAGCCCTCCAGTACAGTACAAATACAGCACTCCAGTACAGTACAGACACAGCACTCCAGTACAGTAGACACAGCACTCCAGAACAGTACAAACACTGCCCTCCAGTACAGTAAAATCACACCACTTCAGTACAGTACAGACACAGAACTCCAGTACAGACACAGCACTCCAGTACAGTAGACACAGCACTCCAGTACAGTACAAACAAAACTCTCCAGTACAGTACAAACACAGCACTCCAGGACAGTAAAAACACAGCACTCCAGTACAGTACAGATTCAGCACTCCAGTACAGTACAATCACAGAACTCCAGTACAGTACAAACAAAACACTCCAGTACAGTACAGACACAGCACTCCAGTACAGTACAGACACAGCACTCCAGTACAGTGGGCACAGCACTCCAGGACAGTAAAAACACAGCACTCCAGTACAGTACAGATTCAGCACTCCAGTACAGTACAATCACAGAACTCCAGTACAGTACAAACAAAACACTCCAGTACAGTACAGACACAGCACTCCAGTACAGTACAGACACAGCACTCCAGTACAGTGGGCACAGCACTCCAGTACAGTACAGACACAGCACTCCAGTACAGTACAGTACAGATACAGCACTCCTGTACAGTACAGACACAGCACTCCAGTACAGTACAAATGCAGCTCTCCACTACAGTAAAAATACTGCTCTCCAGTATAGTACAAACACAGCTCTCCAGTACAGTACAAATGCAGCTCTCCACTACAGTACAAATACAGCACTCCAGTACAGTACAGACACAGCACTCCAGTACAGTACAGACACAGCCCTCCAGTACAGTACAGACACAGCACTCCAGTACAGTACAGACACAGCCCTCCGGTACAGTACAGACACAGCACTCCAGTAGAGTACAAACAAAACACTCCAGTACAGTACAGACACAGCACTCCAGTACAGTACAGATACAGCACTCCAGTACAGTACAGATACAGCACTACTGTACAGTACAGAAACTCAGCACTCCAGTACCGTACAGATACAGCACTCCAGTACAGTACAGTACAGATACAGCACTCCTGTACAGTACAGACACAGCACTCCAGTACAGTACAAATGCAGCTCTCCACTACAGTAAAAATACAGCTCTCCAGTATAGTACAAACACAGCTCTCCAGTACAGTACAAATACAGCACTCCAGTACAGTACAGACACAGCTCTCCAGTACAGTACAAATGCAGCTCTCCACTACAGTACAAATACAGCACTCCAGTACAGTACAGATAGAGCACTCCAGTACAGTACAAACACAGCCCTCCAGTACAGTACAAATACAGCACTCCAGTACAGTACAGACACAGCACTCCAGTACAGTAGACACAGCACTCCAGAACAGTACAAACACTGCCCTCCAGTACAGTAAAATCACACCACTTCAGTACAGTACAGACACAGAACTCCAGTACAGACACAGCACTCCAGTACAGTAGACACAGCACTCCAGTACAGTACAAACAAAACTCTCCAGTACAGTACAAACACAGCACTCCAGGACAGTAAAAACACAGCACTCCAGTACAGTACAGATTCAGCACTCCAGTACAGTACAATCACAGAACTCCAGTACAGTACAAACAAAACACTCCAGTACAGTACAGACACAGCACTCCAGTACAGTACAGACACAGCACTCCAGTACAGTGGGCACAGCACTCCAGGACAGTAAAAACACAGCACTCCAGTACAGTACAGATTCAGCACTCCAGTACAGTACAATCACAGAACTCCAGTACAGTACAAACAAAACACTCCAGTACAGTACAGACACAGCACTCCAGTACAGTACAGACACAGCACTCCAGTACAGTGGGCACAGCACTCCAGTACAGTACAGACACAGCACTCCAGTACAGTACAGTACAGATACAGCACTCCTGTACAGTACAGACACAGCACTCCAGTACAGTACAAATGCAGCTCTCCACTACAGTAAAAATACTGCTCTCCAGTATAGTACAAACACAGCTCTCCAGTACAGTACAAATGCAGCTCTCCACTACAGTACAAATACAGCACTCCAGTACAGTACAGACACAGCACTCCAGTACAGTACAGACACAGCCCTCCAGTACAGTACAGACACAGCACTCCAGTACAGTACAGACACAGCCCTCCAGTACAGTACAGACACAGCACTCCAGTAGAGTACAAACAAAACACTCCAGTACAGTACAGACACAGCACTCCAGTACAGTACAGATACAGCACTCCAGTACAGTACAGATACAGCACTACTGTACAGTACAGAAACTCAGCACTCCAGTACCGTACAGATACAGCACTCCAGTACAGTAGAGTACAGATACAGCACTCCTGTACAGTACAGACACAGCACTCCAGAACAGTACAAATGCAGCTCTCCACTACAGTAAAAATACAGCTCTCCAGTATAGTACAAACACAGCTCTCCAGTACAGTACAAATACAGCACTCCAGTACAGTACAGACACAGCTCTCCAGTACAGTACAAATGCAGCTCTCCACTACAGTACAAATACAGCACTCCAGTACAGTACAGATAGAGCACTCCAGTACAGTACAAACACAGCCCTCCAGTACAGTACAAATACAGCACTCCAGTACAGTACAGACACAGCACTCCAGTACAGTAGACACAGCACTCCAGAACAGTACAAACACTGCCCTCCAGTACAGTAAAAACACACCACTTCAGTACAGTACAGACACAGAACTCCAGTACAGACACAGCACTCCAGTACAGTAGACACAGCACTCCAGTACAGTACAAACAAAACTCTCCAGTACAGTACAAACACAGCACTCCAGGACAGTAAAAACACAGCACTCCAGTACAGTACAGATTCAGCACTCCAGTACAGTACAATCACAGAACTCCAGTACAGTACAAACAAAACACTCCAGTACAGTACAGACACAGCACTCCAGTACAGTACAGACACAGCACTCCAGTACAGTGGGCACAGCACTCCAGGACAGTAAAAACACAGCACTCCAGTACAGTACAGATTCAGCACTCCAGTACAGTACAATCACAGAACTCCAGTACAGTACAAACAAAACACTCCAGTACAGTACAGACACAGCACTCCAGTACAGTACAGACACAGCACTCCAGTACAGTGGGCACAGCACTCCAGTACAGTACAGACACAGCACTCCAGTACAGTAGACACAGCACTCCAGAACAGTACAAACACTGCCCTCCAGTACAGTAAAAACACACCACTTCAGTACAGTACAGACACAGAACTCCAGTACAGACACAGCACTCCAGTACAGTAGACACAGCACTCCAGTACAGTACAAACAAAACTCTCCAGTACAGTACAAACACAGCACTCCAGGACAGTAAAAACACAGCACTCCAGTACAGTACAGATTCAGCACTCCAGTACAGTACAGACACAGCACTCTAGTACAGTATAGACACAGCACTACAGTACTGTACAGACACAGCACTCCAGTACTGTACAGACACAGCACTCCAGTACAATACAAAAACAGCACTCGAGTACAGTACAAACACAGCTCTCCAGTACAGTACAAGTACAGCACTCCAGTACATAACAGATACACACTCCAGTACAGTACCGACACAGCACTCCAGGACAGTACAAACACAGCACTCCGGTACAGTACAGATTCAGCACTCCAGTACAGTACAGACACAGCACTCTAGTACAGTATAGACACAGCACTCCAGTACTGTACAGACACAGCACTCTGGTACGGTACAGTACAGATTCAGCACTCCAGTACAGTACAGTACAGACACAGCACTCTAGTACAGTATAGACACAGCACTCCAGTACTGTACAGACACAGCACTCCAGTACAATACAAAAACAGCACTCGAGTACAGTACAAACACAGCTCTCCAGTACAGTACAAACACAGCTCTCCAGTACAGTAGAAACACAGCACTCCAGTACAGTACAGACACAGCCCTCCAGTACAGTACAAACAAAACACTCCAGTACACTACAGACACAGCACTCCAGTACAGTACAGATACAGCACTCCAGTACAGTACAGATACAGCACTACTGTACAGTACAGAAACTCAGCACTCCAGTGCCGTAAAGATACAGCACTCCAGTACAGTACAGATACAGCACTCCAGTACAATACAAACACACCACTCCAGTACAGTACAAACACTGCACTCCAGTACAGTACAAACACTGCACTCCGGTACAGTACAGATTCAGCACTCCAGTACAGTATAAACACAGCACTCCAGTACATTACAAACACAGCACTCCGGTACAGTACAAACACACCACTCCAGTACAGTACAAACACTGCACTCCAGTACAGTACAGACACAGAACTCCAAAATAGAAGACACAGAACTCCAGTACAGTACAGATACAGCACTAAAGTAAACTACAGTACAAACACAGTACTCCAGTACAGTACAGTACAGACACAGCAGTCCAGTACAATATAAACACAGCACTCCAGTACAATACTAACACAGCACTCCAGTTCAGTACAAACACAGCACTCCGGTACAGTACAAACACACCACTCCAGTACAGTACAAACACTGCACTCCAGTACAGTACAAACACTGCACTCCGGTACAGTACAGATTCAGCACTCCAGTACAGTATAAACACAGCACTCCAGTACAGTACAAACACAGCACACCGGTACAGTACAAACACACCACTCCAGTACAGTACAAACACTGCACTCCAGTACAGTACAGGCACAGAACTCCAAAATAGAAGACACAGAACTCCAGTACAGTACAAACACAGCACTCCAGTACAGTAAAGACACAGTGCTCCAGTACAGTACAGACACAGCACTCCAGTACAGTACAAACACAGCACTCCAGCACAGTACAAACACAGCACTCCAGTACAGTACAGATTCAGCACTCCAGTACAGTATAAACACAGCACTCCAGTATAGTACAAACTCAGCACTCCAGTACAGTACAAACACACCACTCCAGTACAGTTCAAACACAGCACTCCAGTACAGTACAGGCACACCACTCCAGTAAAATACAGACACAGCACTCCAGAACAGTCCAGATACAGAACTCCAAAATAGAAGACACAGAACTCCAGTACAGTACAAACACAACACTCCAGTACAGTACAAACACAGCACTCCAGTACAGTACAGATTCAGCACTCCAGTACAGTATAAACACAGCACTCCAGTGCCATATGAACACAGCACTACAGTACAGTACAAACCCAAAAACTCCGGTAGAGAACGAACACAGCACTCCAATACAGAACAAACACAACACACCAGCACAGTACAAACCCAGCACTCCAGTACAGTGCAGATTCTGCACTCCAGTACAGTATAAATACAGTACTCCAGTACAGTACAAACACAGCACTCCAGTACAGTACAAACACAGCACGTCAGTACAGTACAGATTCAGCACTCCAGTACAGTATAAACACAATACTCCAATACAGTATAAACACAGCACTCCAGTACAGTACAGATTCAGCACTCCAATACAGTACAAACACAGCTCTCCAGTACAGTACAAACACAGCATTCCAGTGGAATACAAACACAGCACTCCAGTACAGTACAGTTCAGACAACGCACTCCAGTACAACATAAACACAGCACTCCAGTACAATACTAACACAGCACTCCAGTTCAGTACAAACACAGCACTCCGGTACAGTACAAACACACCACTCCAGTACACTACAAACACTGCACTCCAGTACAGTACAAACACTGCACTCCGGTACAGTACAGATTCAGCACTCCAGTACAGTATAAACACAGCACTCCAGTACAGTACAAACACAGCACTCCGGTACAGTACAAACACACCACTCCAGTACAGTACAAACACTGCACTCCAGTACAGTACAGACACAGAACTCCAAAATAGAAGACACAGAACTCCTGTACAGTACAGATACAGCACTCCAGTAAACTACACTACAAACACAGTACTCCAGTACAGTACAAACAAAACACTCCAGTACAATACAAACACAGCACTCCAGTACAGTACACACACAGCACTCCAGTACAGTACAGTACAGACACAGCAGTCCAGTACAACATAAACACAGCACTCCAGTACAATAATAACACAGCACTCCAGTTCAGTACAAACACAGCACTCCGGTACAGTACAAACACACCACTCCGGTACAGTACAGATTCAGCACTCCAAAATAGAAGACGCAGAACTCCAGTACAGTACCGATACAGGACTCCAGTAAAGTACAGTATAAACAAAGTACTCCAGTACAGTACGAAACAAAACACTCCAGTACAGTACAGACACAGCACTCCAGTACAGTAGAAACTGCACTTCAGTACAGTACAAGCACAGCACTCCAGTATGGTAGAAACACAGCACTCCAGTACAGTATTGACACAGCACTCCAGTACAGTAAAGACACAGTGCTCCAGTACAGTACAGACACAGCACTCCAGTACAATACAAACACAGCACTCCAGTACAGTACACACACAGCACTCCAGTACAGTACAGTACAGACACAGCAGTCCAGTACAACATAAACACAGCACTCCAGTACAATACTAACACAGCACTCCAGTTCAGTACAAACACAGCACTCCAGTACAGTACAAACACACCACTCCAGTACAGTACAAACACAGCACTCCAGTACAGTACAGTACAGACACAGCAGTCCAGTACAACATAAACACAGCACTCCAGTACAATACTAACACAGCACTCCAGTTCAGTACAAACACAGCACTCCAGTACAGTACAAACACACCACTCCAGTACAGTACAAACACTGCACTCCAGTACAGTATTGACACAGCACTCCAGTACAGTAAAGACACAGTGCTCCAGTACAGTACAGACACAGCACTCCAGTACAATACAAACACAGCACTCCAGTACAGTACACACACAGCACTCCAGTACAGTACAGTACAGACACAGCAGTCCAGTACAACATAAACACAGCACTCCAGTACAATACTAACACAGCACTCCAGTTCAGTACAAACACAGCACTCCAGTACAGTACAAACACTGCACTCCTGTACAGTACAAACACTGCACTCCGGTACAGTACAGATTCAGCACTCCAGTACAGTATAAACACAGCACTCCAGTACAGTACAAAGACAGCACTCCGGTACAGTACAAACACACCACTCCAGTACAGTACAAACACTGCACTCCAGTACAGTACAGACACAGAACTCCAAAATAGAAGACACAGAACTCCTATACAGTACAGATACAGCACTCCAGTAAACTACACTACAAACACAGTACTCCAGTACAGTACAAACAAAACACTCCAGTACAATACAAACACAGCACTCCAGTACAGTACACACACAGCACTCCAGTACAGTACAGTACAGACACAGCAGTCCAGTACAACATAAACACAGCACTCCAGTACAATACTAACACAGCACTCCAGTTCAGTACAAACACAGCACTCCGGTACAGTACAAACACACCACTCCAGTACAGTACAAACACAGCACTCCAGTACATTACAAACACAGCACGTCAGTACAGTACAAACACAGCATTCCAGTCTAATACAAACACAGCATTACAATACAGTACAAACACTGCACTCCAGTACAGTACAAACACAGCTCTCCAGTACAGTACAAATGCAGAACTCCAGTACAGTACAAACACAGCACTCCAGTACAGTACAGATTCAGCACTCCAGTACAGTATAAACACAGCACTCCAGTACAGTACAAACTCAGCACTCCAGTACAGTACAAACACAGCACTCCAGTACAGTACAGATTCAGCACTCCAGTACAGTATAAACACAGCACTCCAATACAGTATAAACACAGCACTCCAGTACAGTACAAACACAGCTCTCCAATACAGTACAAGCACAGCACTCCGGTACAGTACAGATTCAGCACTCCAGTACAGAATAAACACAGCACTCCAGTACAGTACAAACTCAGCTTTTCAATACAGTACAAACACAGCTCTCCAATACAGAACAAACACAGCACTCCAGTACTGTACAAATACAGCACTCCAGTGCAGTGCAGCCACAGCACTCCAGTACAGTCCAGACACAGCACTCCAGTACTGTAGACACAGCACTCCAGTACAGTAAAAACACACCACTCCAGTACAGTACAGACACAGAGCTCCAGTACAGTACAAACACAGCTCTCCAATACAGTACAAACACAGCACTCCAGTAGAGTACAAACACAGCACTCCTGTGCAGTATAAACACAGCACTCCAGTACAGTACAAACACAGCTCTCCAATTCATTACAAACACAGCTCTCCAATACAGTAGAAACACAGCACTCCAGTACAGTACAAAGACAGCACTACAGTAGAGTACAAACACAGCACTCCTGTGCAGTATGAACACAGCACTCCAGTACAGTACAGACACAGAACTCCGGTACAGTACAAACACACCACTCCAGTACAGTACAAACACTGCACTCCAGTACAGTACAAACACTGCACTCCGGTACAGTACAGATTCAGCACTCCAGTACAGTATAAACACAGCACTCCAGTACAGTACAAACACCACTCCAGTACAGTACAGACACAGAACACCAAAATAGAAGACGCAGAACTCCAGTACAGTACCGATACAGCACTCCAGTAAAGTACAGTATGAACAAAGTACTCCAGTACAGTACGAAACAAAACACTCCAGTACAGTACAGACACAGCACTCCAGTACAGTAGAAACTGCACTTCAGTACAGTACAAGCACAGCACTCCAGTACAGTATTGACACAGCACTCCAGTACAGTAAAGACACAGTGCTCCAGTACAGTACAGACACAGCACTCCAGTACAATACAAACACAGCACTCCTGTACAGTACAGACACAGCACTCCAGTACAGTACAAATGCAGCTCTCCACTACAGTAAAAATACAGCTCTCCAGTATAGTACAAACACAGCTCTCCAGTACAGTACAAATACAGCACTCCAGTACAGTACAGACACAGCTCTCCAGTACAGTACAAATGCAGCTCTCCACTACAGTACAAATACAGCACTCCAGTACAGTACAGATAGAGCACTCCAGTACAGTACAAACACAGCCCTCCAGTACAGTACAAATACAGCACTCCAGTACAGTACAGACACAGCACTCCAGTACAGTAGACACAGCACTCCAGAACAGTACAAACACTGCCCTCCAGTACAGTAAAAACACACCACTTCAGTACAGTACAGACACAGAACTCCAGTACAGACACAGCACTCCAGTACAGTAGACACAGCACTCCAGTACAGTACAAACAAAACTCTCCAGTACAGTACAAACACAGCACTCCAGGACAGTAAAAACACAGCACTCCAGTACAGTACAGATTCAGCACTCCAGTACAGTACAATCACAGAACTCCAGTACAGTACAAACAAAACACTCCAGTACAGTACAGACACAGCACTCCAGTACAGTACAGACACAGCACTCCAGTACAGTGGGCACAGCACTCCAGGACAGTAAAAACACAGCACTCCAGTACAGTACAGATTCAGCACTCCAGTACAGTACAATCACAGAACTCCAGTACAGTACAAACAAAACACTCCAGTACAGTACAGACACAGCACTCCAGTACAGTACAGACACAGCACTCCAGTACAGTGGGCACAGCACTCCAGTACAGTACAGACACAGCACTCCAGTACAGTAGACACAGCACTCCAGAACAGTACAAACACTGCCCTCCAGTACAGTAAAAACACACCACTTCAGTACAGTACAGACACAGAACTCCAGTACAGACACAGCACTCCAGTACAGTAGACACAGCACTCCAGTACAGTACAAACAAAACTCTCCAGTACAGTACAAACACAGCACTCCAGGACAGTAAAAACACAGCACTCCAGTACAGTACAGATTCAGCACTCCAGTACAGTACAGACACAGCACTCTAGTACAGTATAGACACAGCACTACAGTACTGTACAGACACAGCACTCCAGTACTGTACAGACACAGCACTCCAGTACAATACAAAAACAGCACTCGAGTACAGTACAAACACAGCTCTCCAGTACAGTACAAGTACAGCACTCCAGTACATAACAGATACACACTCCAGTACAGTACCGACACAGCACTCCAGGACAGTACAAACACAGCACTCCGGTACAGTACAGATTCAGCACTCCAGTACAGTACAGACACAGCACTCTAGTACAGTATAGACACAGCACTCCAGTACTGTACAGACACAGCACTCTGGTACGGTACAGTACAGATTCAGCACTCCAGTACAGTACAGTACAGACACAGCACTCTAGTACAGTATAGACACAGCACTCCAGTACTGTACAGACACAGCACTCCAGTACAGTAGAAACACAGCACTCCAGTACAGTACAAACACAGCTCTCCAGTACAGTACAAACACAGCTCTCCAGTACAGTAGAAACACAGCACTCCAGTACAGTACAGACACAGCCCTCCAGTACAGTACAAACAAAACACTCCAGTACACTACAGACACAGCACTCCAGTACAGTACAGATACAGCACTCCAGTACAGTACAGATACAGCACTACTGTACAGTACAGAAACTCAGCACTCCAGTACCGTAAAGATACAGCACTCCAGTACAGTACAGATACAGCACTCCAGTACAATACAAATACACCACTCCAGTACAGTACAAACACTGCACTCCAGTACAGTACAAACACTGCACTCCGGTACAGTACAGATTCAGCACTCCAGTACAGTATAAACACAGCACTCCAGTACATTACAAACACAGCACTCCGGTACAGTACAAACACACCACTCCAGTACAGTACAAACACTGCACTCCAGTACAGTACAGACACAGAACTCCAAAATAGAAGACACAGAACTCCAGTACAGTACAGATACAGCACTAAAGTAAACTACAGTACAAACACAGTACTCCAGTACAGTACAGTACAGACACAGCAGTCCAGTACAATATAAACACAGCACTCCAGTACAATACTAACACAGCACTCCAGTTCAGTACAAGCACAGCACTCCGGTACAGTACAAACACACCACTCCAGTACAGTACAAACACTGCACTCCAGTACAGTACAAACACTGCACTCCGGTACAGTACAGATTCAGCACTCCAGTACAGTATAAACACAGCACTCCAGTACAGTACAAACACAGCACACCGGTACAGTACAAACACACCACTCCAGTACAGTACAAACACTGCACTCCAGTACAGTACAGGCACAGAACTCCAAAATAGAAGACACAGAACTCCAGTACAGTACAAACACAGCACTCCAGTACAGTAAAGACACAGTGCTCCAGTACAGTACAGACACAGCACTCCAGTACAGTACAAACACAGCACTCCAGCACAGTACAAACACAGCACTCCAGTACAGTACAGATTCAGCACTCCAGTACAGTATAAACACAGCACTCCAGTACAGTACAAACTCAGCACTCCAGTACAGTACAAACACACCACTCCAGTACAGTTCAAACACAGCACTCCAGTACAGTACAGGCACACCACTCCAGTAAAATACAGACACAGCACTCCAGAACAGTCCAGATACAGAACTCCAAAATAGAAGACACAGAACTCCAGTACAGTACAAACACAACACTCCAGTACAGTACAAACACAGCACTCCAGTACAGTACAGATTCAGCACTCCAGTACAGTATAAACACAGCACTCCAGTGCCGTATAAACACAGCACTACAGAACAGTACAAACCCAAAAACTCCGGTAGAGAACAAACACTGCACTCCAATACGGAACAAACACAACACTCCAGCACATTTCAAACCCAGCACTCCAGTACAGTGCAGATTCTGCACTACAGTACAGTATAAATACAGTACTCCAGTACAGTAGAAACACAGCACGTCAGTACAGTACAAACACTACAGTACAGTACAAACACAGCATTACAGTATAATACAAACACAGCATTACAGTACAATACAAACACAGCACTCAAGTACAGTACAAACACAGCTCTCCAGTACAGTACAAATGCAGAACTCCAGTACAGTACAAACACAGCACTCCAGTACAGTACAGATTCAGCACTCCAGTACAGTATAAACACAGCACTCCAGTACAGTACAGATTCAGCACTCCAGTACAGTATAAAGACAGCACTCCAGTATAGTACAAACTCAGCACTCCAGTACAGTACTGACACAGCACTCCAGTACAGTAAAGACACAGTGCTCCAGTACAGTACAGACACAGCACTCCAGTACAATACAAACACAGCACTCCAGTACAGTACACATACAGCACTCCAGTACAGTACACATACAGCACTCCAGTACAGTACAGATACAGCACTCCAGTACAGTACACATACAGCACTCCAGTACAGTACAAACACAGCACACCGGTACAGTACAAACACACCACTCCAGTACAGTACAAACACTGCACTCCAGTACAGTACAGGCACAGAACTCCAAAATAGAAGACACAGAACTCCAGTACAGTACAAACACAGCACTCCAGTACAGTAAAGACACAGTGCTCCAGTACAGTACAGACACAGCACTCCAGTACAGTACAAACACAGCACTCCAGCACAGTACAAACACAGCACTCCTGTGCAGTATAAACACAGCACTCCAGTACAGTACAAACACAGCTCTCCAATTCATTACAAACACAGCACTCTAGTACAGTACAAACACAGCACTCCAGTACAGTACAGATTCAGCACTCCAGTACAGTATAAACACAGCACTCCAGTACAGTACAAAATCAGCACTCCAGTACAGTACAAACACACCACTCCAGTACAGTTCAAACACAGCACTCCAGTACAGTACAGGCACACCACTCCAGTAAAATACAGACACAGCACTCCAGAACAGTCCAGATACAGAACTCCAAAATAGAAGACACAGAACTCCAGTACAGTACAAACACAACACTCCAGTACAGTACAAACACAGCACTCCAGTACAGTACAGATTCAGCACTCCAGTACAGTATAAACACAGCACTCCAGTGCCATATGAACACAGCACTACAGTACAGTACAAACCCAAAAACTCCGGTAGAGAACAAACACAGCACTCCAATACAGAACAAACACAACACACCAGCACAGTACAAACCCAGCACTCCAGTACAGTGCAGATTCTGCACTCCAGTACAGTATAAATACAGTACTCCAGTACAGTACAAACACAGCACTCCAGTACAGTACAAACACAGCACGTCAGTACAGTACAGATTCAGCACTCCAGTACAGTATAAACACAATACTCCAATACAGTATAAACACAGCACTCCAGTACAGTACAGATTCAGCACTCCAATACAGTACAAACACAGCTTTCCAGTACAGTTCAAACACAGCACTCCAGTACAGTACAAACACAGCATTCCAGTGGAATACAAACACAGCACTCCAGTACAGTACAGTTCAGACAACGCACTCCAGTACAACATAAACACAGCACTCCAGTACAATACTAACACAGCACTCCAGTTCAGTACAAACACAGCACTCCGGTACAGTACAAACACACCACTCCAGTACACTACAAACACTGCACTCCAGTACAGTACAAACACTGCACTCCGGTACAGTACAGATTCAGCACTCCAGTACAGTATAAACACAGCACTCCAGTACAGTACAAACACAGCACTCCGGTACAGTACAAACACACCACTCCAGTACAGTACAAACACTGCACTCCAGTACAGTACAGACACAGAACTCCAGTACAGTAGAAACTGCACTTCAGTACAGTACAAGCACAGCACTCCAGTATGGTAGAAACACAGCACTCCAGTACAGTATTGACACAGCACTCCAGTACAGTAAAGACACAGTGCTCCAGTACAGTACAGACACAGCACTCCAGTACAATACAAACACAGCACTCCAGTACAGTACACACACAGCACTCCAGTACAGTACAGTACAGACACAGCAGTCCAGTACAACATAAACACAGCACTCCAGTACAATACTAACACAGCACTCCAGTTCAGTACAAACACAGCACTCCAGTACAGTACAAACACACCACTCCAGTACAGTACAAACACAGCACTCCAGTACAGTACAGTACAGACACAGCAGTCCAGTACAACATAAACACAGCACTCCAGTACAATACTAACACAGCACTCCAGTTCAGTACAAACACAGCACTCCAGTACAGTACAAACACACCACTCCAGTACAGTACAAACACTGCACTCCGGTACAGTACAGATTCAGCACTCCAGTACAGTATAAACACAGCACTCCAGTACAGTACAAACACAGCACTCCGGTACAGTACAAACACACCACTCCAGTACAGTACAAACACTGCACTCCAGTACAGTACAGACACAGAACTCCAAAATAGAAGACACAGAACTCCTGTACAGTACAGATACAGCACTCCAGTAAACTACACTACAAACACAGTACTCCAGTACAGTACAAACAAAACAATCCAGTACAATACAAACACAGCACTCCAGTACAGTACACACACAGCACTCCAGTACAGTACAGTACAGACACAGCAGTCCAGTACAACATAAACACAGCACTCCAGTACAATACTAACACAGCACTCCAGTTCAGTACAAACACAGCACTCCGGTACAGTACAAACACACTACTCCGGTACAGTACAGATTCAGCACTCCAAAATAGAAGACGCAGAACTCCAGTACAGTACCGATACAGGACTCCAGTAAAGTACAGTATAAACAAAGTACTCCAGTACAGTACGAAACAAAACACTCCAGTACAGTACAGACACAGCACTCCAGTACAGTAGAAACTGCACTTCAGTACAGTACAAGCACAGCACTCCAGTATGGTAGAAACACAGCACTCCAGTACAGTATTGACACAGCACTCCAGTACAGTAAAGACACAGTGCTCCAGTACAGTACAGACACAGCACTCCAGTACAATACAAACACAGCACTCCAGTACAGTACACACACAGCACTCCAGTACAGTACAGTACAGACACAGCAGTCCAGTACAACATAAACACAGCACTCCAGTACAATACTAACACAGCACTCCAGTTCAGTACAAACACAGCACTCCAGTACAGTACAAACACACCACTCCAGTACAGTACAAACACAGCACTCCAGTACAGTACAGTACAGACACAGCAGTCCAGTACAACATAAACACAGCACTCCAGTACAATACTAACACAGCACTCCAGTTCAGTACAAACACAGCACTCCAGTACAGTACAAACACACCACTCCAGTACAGTACAAACACTGCACTCCGGTACAGTACAGATTCAGCACTCCAGTACAGTATAAACACAGCACTCCAGTACAGTACAAACACAGCACTCCGGTACAGTACAAACACACCACTCCAGTACAGTACAAACACTGCACTCCAGTACAGTACAGACACAGAACTCCAAAATAGAAGACACAGAACTCCTGTACAGTACAGATACAGCACTCCAGTAAACTACACTACAAACACAGTACTCCAGTACAGTACAAACAAAACAATCCAGTACAATACAAACACAGCACTCCAGTACAGTACACACACAGCACTCCAGTACAGTACAGTACAGACACAGCAGTCCAGTACAACATAAACACAGCACTCCAGTACAATACTAACACAGCACTCCAGTTCAGTACAAACACAGCACTCCGGTACAGTACAAACACACTACTCCGGTACAGTACAGATTCAGCACTCCAAAATAGAAGACGCAGAACTCCAGTACAGTACCGATACAGGACTCCAGTAAAGTACAGTATAAACAAAGTACTCCAGTACAGTACGAAACAAAACACTCCAGTACAGTACAGACACAGCACTCCAGTACAGTAGAAACTGCACTTCAGTACAGTACAAGCACAGCACTCCAGTATGGTAGAAACACAGCACTCCAGTACAGTATTGACACAGCACTCCAGTACAGTAAAGACACAGTGCTCCAGTACAGTACAGACACAGCACTCCAGTACAATACAAACACAGCACTCCAGTACAGTACACACACAGCACTCCAGTACAGTACAGTACAGACACAGCAGTCCAGTACAACATAAACACAGCACTCCAGTACAATACTAACACAGCACTCCAGTTCAGTACAAACACAGCACTCCAGTACAGTACAAACACACCACTCCAGTACAGTACAAACACAGCACTCCAGTACAGTACAGTACAGACACAGCAGTCCAGTACAACATAAACACAGCACTCCAGTACAATACTAACACAGCACTCCAGTTCAGTACAAACACAGCACTCCAGTACAGTACAAACACACCACTCCAGTACAGTACAAACACTGCACTCCAGTACAGTATTGACACAGCACTCCAGTACAGTAAAGACACAGTGCTCCAGTACAGTACAGACACAGCACTCCAGTACAATACAAACACAGCACTCCAGTACAGTACACACACAGCACTCCAGTACAGTACAGTACAGACACAGCAGTCCAGTACAACATAAACACAGCACTCCAGTACAATACTAACACAGCACTCCAGTTCAGTACAAACAAAGCACTCCAGTACAGTACAAACACTGCACTCCTGTACAGTACAAACACTGCACTCCGGTACAGTACAGATTCAGCACTCCAGTACAGTATAAACACAGCACTCCAGTACAGTACAAAGACAGCACTCCAGTACAGTATAAACACAGCACTCCAGTACAGTACAAAGACAGCACTCCGGTACAGTACAAACACACCACTCCAGTACAGTACAAACACTGCACTCCAGTACAGTACAGACACAGAACTCCAAAATAGAAGACACAGAACTCCTATACAGTACAGATACAGCACTCCAGTAAACTACACTACAAACACAGTACTCCAGTACAGTACAAACAAAACACTCCAGTACAATACAAACACAGCACTCCAGTACAGTACACAAACAGCACTCCAGTACAGTACAGTACAGACACAGCAGTCCAGTACAACATAAACACAGCACTCCAGTACAATACTAACACAGCACTCCAGTTCAGTACAAACACAGCACTCCAGTACAGTACAAACACACCACTCCAGTACAGTACAAACTCTGCACTCCAGTACAGTATTGACACAGCACTCCAGTACTGTAGACACAGCACTCCAGTACAGTAAAAACACACCACTCCAGTACAGTACAGACACAGAGCTCCAGTACAGTACAAACACAGCTCTCCAATACAGTACAAACACAGCACTCCAGTAGAGTACAAACACAGCACTCCTGTGCAGTATAAACACAGCACTCCAGTACAGTACAAACACAGCTCTCCAATTCATTACAAACACAGCTCTCCAATACAGTAGAAACACAGCACTCCAGTACAGTACAGTATGAACAAAGTACTCCAGTACAGTACGAAACAAAACACTCCAGTACAGTACAGACACAGCACTCCAGTACAGTAGAAACTGCACTTCAGTACAGTACAAGCACAGCACTCCAGTATGGTAGAAACACAGCACTCCAGTACAGTATTGACACAGCACTCCAGTACAGTAAAGACACAGTGCTCCAGTACAGTACAGACACAGCACTCCAGTACAATACAAACACAGCACTCCAGTACAGTACACACACAGCACTCCAGTACAGTACAGTACAGACACAGCAGTCCAGTACAACATAAAAACAGCACTCCAGTACAATACTAACACAGCACTCCAGTTCAGTACAAACACAGCACTCCAGTACAGTACAAACACACCACTCCAGTACAGTACAAACACTGCACTCCAGTACAGTATTGACACAGCACTCCAGTACAGTATAAACACAGCACTCCAGTACAGTACAAACTCAGCACTCCAGTACAGTACAAATACAGCACTCCAGTACAGTACAGATTCTGCACTCCAGTACAGTATAAACACAGCACTCCAATACAGTATAAACACAGCACTCCAGTACAGTACAAACACAGCTCTCCAATACAGTACAAGCACAGCACTCCGGTACAGTACAGATTCAGCACTCCAGTACAGAATAAACACAGCACTCCAGTACAGTACAAACTCAGCTTTTCAATACAGTACAAACACAGCTCTCCAATACAGTACAAACACAGCACTCCAGTACTGTACAAATACAGCACTCCAGTGCAGTGCAGCCACAGCACTCCAGTACAGTCCAGACACAGCACTCCAGTACTGTAGACACAGCACTCCAGTACAGTAAAAACACACCACTCCAGTACAGTACAGACACAGAGCTCCAGTACAGTACAAACACAGCTCTCCAATACAGTACAAACACAGCACTCCAGTAGAGTACAAACACAGCACTCCTGTGCAGTATAAACACAGCACTCCAGTACAGTACAAACACAGCTCTCCAATTCATTACAAACACAGCTCTCCAATACAGTAGAAACACAGCACTCCAGTACAGTACAGTATGAACAAAGTACTCCAGTACAGTACGAAACAAAACACTCCAGTACAGTACAGACACAGCACTCCAGTACAGTAGAAACTGCACTTCAGTACAGTTCAAGCACAGCACTCCAGTATGGTAGAAACACAGCACTCCAGTACAGTATTGACACAGCACTCCAGTACAGTAAAGACACAGTGCTCCAGTACAGTACAGACACAGCACTCCAGTACAATACAAACACAGCACTCCAGTACAGTACACACACAGCACTCCAGTACAGTACAGTACAGACACAGCAGTCCAGTACAACATAAAAACAGCACTCCAGTACAATACTAACACAGCACTCCAGTTCAGTACAAACACAGCACTCCAGTACAGTACAAACACACCACTCCAGTACAGTACAAACACTGCACTCCAGTACAGTATTGACACAGCACTCCAGTACAGTAAAGACACAGTGCTCCAGTACAGTACAGACACAGCACTCCAGTACAATACAAACACAGCACTCCAGTACAGTACAAACACTGCACTCCTGTACAGTACAAACACTGCACTCCAGTACAGTACAAACACAGCTCTCCAGTACAGTACAAATGCAGAACTCCAGTACAGTACAAACACAGCACTCCAGTACAGTACAGATTCAGCACTCCAGTGCAGTATAAACACAGCACTCCAGTACAGTACAAACTCAGCACTCCAGTACAGTACAAACACTGCACTCCAGTACAGTACAGATTCTGCACTCCAGTACAGTATAAACACAGCACTCCAATACAGTATAAACACAGCACTCCAGTACAGTACAAACACAGCTCTCCAATACAGTACAAGCACAGCACTCTGGTACAGTACAGATTCAGCACTCCAGTACAGAATAAACACAGCACTCCAGTACAGTACAAACTCAGCTTTTCAATACAGTACAAACACAGCTCTCCAATACAGTACAAACACAGCACTCCAGTACTGTACAAATACAGCACTCCAGTGCAGTGCAGCCACAGCACTCCAGTGCAGTGCAGCCACAGCACTCCAGTACAGTCCAGACACAGCACTCCAGTACTGTAGACACAGCACTCCAGTACAGTAAAAACACACCACTCCAGTACAGTACAGACACAGAGCTCCAGTACAGTACAAACACAGCTCTCCAATACAGTACAAACACAGCACTCCTGTACAGGATAAACACAGCACTCCAGTACAGTACAAACACAGCTCTCCAATTCATTACAAACACAGCTCTCCAATACAGTAGAAACACAGCACTCCAGTACAGTACAAAGACAGCACTACAGTAGAGTACAAACACAGCACTCCTGTGCAGTATGAACACAGCACTCCAGTACAGTACAGACACAGAACTCCGGTACAGTACAAACACACCACTCCAGTACAGTACAAACACAGCACTCCAGTACAGTACAGACACAGAACACCAAAATAGAAGACGCAGAACTCCAGTACAGTACCGATACAGCACTCCAGTAAACTACAGTATGAACAAAGTACTCCAGTACAGTACGAAACAAAACACTCCAGTACAGTACAGACACAGCACTCCAGTACAGTAGAAACTGCACTTCAGTACAGTACAAGCACAGCACTCCAGTATGGTAGAAACACAGCACTCCAGTACAGTATTGACACAGCACTCCAGTACAGTAAAGACACAGTGCTCCAGTACAGTACAGACACAGCACTCCAGTACAATACAAACACAGCACTCCAGTACAGTACACACACAGCACTCCAGTACAGTACAGTACAGACACAGCAGTCCAGTACAACATAAAAACAGCACTCCAGTACAATACTAACACAGCACTCCAGTTCAGTACAAACACAGCACTCCAGTACAGTACAAACACACCACTCCAGTACAGTACAAACACTGCACTCCAGTACTGTATTGACACAGCACTCCAGTACAGTAAAGACACAGTGCTCCAGTACAGTACAGACACAGCACTCCAGTACAATACAAACACAGCACTCCAGTACAGTACACACACAGCACTCCAGTACAGTACAGTACAGACACAGCAGTCCAGTACAACATAAACACAGCACTCCAGTACAATACTAACACAGCACTCCAGTTCAGTACAAACACAGCACTCCAGTACAGTACAAACACACCACTCCAGTACAGTACAAACACTGCACTCCGGTACAGTACAGATTCAGCACTCCAGTACAGTATAAACACAGCACTCCAGTACAGTACAAAGACAGCACTCCGGTACAGTACAAACACACCACTCCAGTACAGTACAAACACTGCACTCCAGTACAGTACAGACACAGAACTCCAAAATAGAAGACACAGAACTCCTATACAGTACAGATACAGCACTCCAGTAAACTACACTACAAACACAGTATTCCAGTACAGTACAAACAAAACACTCCAGTACAATACAAACACAGCACTCCAGTACAGTACACACACAGCACTCCAGTACAGTACAGTACAGACACAGCAGTCCAGTACAACATAAACACAGCACTCCAGTACAATACTAACACAGCACTCCAGTTCAGTACAAACACAGCACTCCGGTACAGTACAAACACACCACTCCAGTACAGTACAAACACTGCACTCCAGTACAGTACAAACACTGCACTCCGGTACAGTACAGATTCAGCACTCCAGTACAGTATAAACACACCACTCCAGTACATTACAAACACAGCACTCCGGTACAGTACAAACACACCACTCCAGTACAGTAGAAACACTGCACTCCAGTACAGTACAGACACAGAACTCCAAAATAGAAGACACAGAACTCCAGTACAGTACAGATACAGCACTAAAGTAAACTACAGTACAAACACAGTACTCCAGTACAGTACAGTACAGACACAGCAGTCCAGTACAATATAAACACAGCACTCCAGTACAATACTAACACAGCACTCCAGTTCAGTACAAACACAGCACTCCGGTACAGTACAAACACACCACTCCAGTACAGTACAAACACTGCACTCCAGTACAGTACAAACACTGCACTCCGGTACAGTACAGATTCAGCACTCCAGTACAGTATAAACACAGCACTCCAGTACAGTACAAACACAGCACACTGGTACAGTACAAACACACCACTCCAGTACAGTACAAACACTGCACTCCAGTACAGTACAGGCACAGAACTCCAAAATAGAAGACACAGAACTCCAGTACAGTACAAACACAGCACTCCAGTACAGTAAAGACACAGTGCTCCAGTACAGTACAGACACAGCACTCCAGTACAGTACAAACACAGCACTCCAGCACAGTACAAACACAGCACTCTAGTACAGTACAAACACAGCACTCCGGTACAGTACAGATTCAGCACTCCAGTACAGTATAAACACAGCACTCCAGTACAGTACAAACTCAGCACTCCAGTACAGTACAAACACACCACTCCAGTACAGTTCAAACACAGCACTCCAGTACAGTACAGGCACACCACTCCAGTAAAATACAGACACAGCACTCCAGAACAGTCCAGATACAGAACTCCAAAATAGAAGACACAGAACTCCAGTACAGTACAAACACAACACTCCAGTACAGTACAAACACAGCACTCCAGTACAGTACAGATTCAGCACTCCAGTACAGTATAAACACAGCACTCCAGTGCCATATGAACACAGCACTACAGTACAGTACAAACCCAAAAACTCCGGCAGAGAACAAACACAGCACTCCAATACAGAACAAACACAACACACCAGCACAGTACAAACCCAGCACTCCAGTACAGTGCAGATTCTGCACTCCAGTACCGTATAAATACAGTACTCCAGTACAGTACAAACACAGCACTCCAGTACAGTACAAACACAGCACGTCAGTACAGTACAGATTCAGCACTCCAGTACAGTATAAACACAATACTCCAATACAGTATAAACACAGCACTCCAGTACAGTACAGATTCAGCACTCCAATACAGTACAAACACAGCTCTCCAGTACAGTTCAAACACAGCACTCCAGTACAGTACAAACACAGCATTCCAGTGGAATACAAACACAGCACTCCAGTACAGTACAGTTCAGACAACGCACTCCAGTACAACATAAACACAGCACTCCAGTACAATACTAACACAGCACTCCAGTTCAGTACAAACACAGCAATCCGGTACAGTACAAACACACCACTCCAGTACACTACAAACACTGCACTCCAGTACAGTACAAACACTGCACTCCGGTACAGTACAGATTCAGCACTCCAGTACAGTATAAACACAGCACTCCAGTACAGTACTAACACAGCACTCCAGTTCAGTACAAACACAGCACTCCAGTACAGTACAAACACACCACTCCAGTACAGTACAAACACTGCACTCCAGTACAGTATTGACACAGCACTCCAGTACAGTAAAGACACAGTGCTCCAGTACAGTACAGACACAGCACTCCAGTACAATACAAACACAGCACTCCAGTACAGTACAAACACTGCACTCCTGTACAGTACAAACACTGCACTCCAGTACAGTACAAACACAGCTCTCCAGTACAGTACAAATGCAGAACTCCAGTACAGTACAAACACAGCACTCCAGTACAGTACAGATTCAGCACTCCAGTGCAGTATAAACACAGCACTCCAGTACAGTACAAACTCAGCACTCCAGTACAGTACAAACACTGCACTCCAGTACAGTACAGATTCTGCACTCCAGTACAGTATAAACACAGCACTCCAATACAGTATAAACACAGCACTCCAGTACAGTACAAACACAGCTCTCCAATACAGTACAAGCACAGCACTCTGGTACAGTACAGATTCAGCACTCCAGTACAGAATAAACACAGCACTCCAGTACAGTACAAACTCAGCTTTTCAATACAGTACAAACACAGCTCTCCAATACAGTACAAACACAGCACTCCAGTACTGTACAAATACAGCACTCCAGTGCAGTGCAGCCACAGCACTCCAGTGCAGTGCAGCCACAGCACTCCAGTACAGTCCAGACACAGCACTCCAGTACTGTAGACACAGCACTCCAGTACAGTAAAAACACACCACTCCAGTACAGTACAGACACAGAGCTCCAGTACAGTACAAACACAGCTCTCCAATACAGTACAAACACAGCACTCCTGTACAGGATAAACACAGCACTCCAGTACAGTACAAACACAGCTCTCCAATTCATTACAAACACAGCTCTCCAATACAGTAGAAACACAGCACTCCAGTACAGTACAAAGACAGCACTACAGTAGAGTACAAACACAGCACTCCTGTGCAGTATGAACACAGCACTCCAGTACAGTACAGACACAGAACTCCGGTACAGTACAAACACACCACTCCAGTACAGTACAAACACAGCACTCCAGTACAGTACAGACACAGAAAACCAAAATAGAAGACGCAGAACTCCAGTACAGTACCGATACAGCACTCCAGTAAACTACAGTATGAACAAAGTACTCCAGTACAGTACGAAACAAAACACTCCAGTACAGTACAGACACAGCACTCCAGTACAGTAGAAACTGCACTTCAGTACAGTACAAGCACAGCACTCCAGTATGGTAGAAACACAGCACTCCAGTACAGTATTGACACAGCACTCCAGTACAGTAAAGACACAGTGCTCCAGTACAGTACAGACACAGCACTCCAGTACAATACAAACACAGCACTCCAGTACAGTACACACACAGCACTCCAGTACAGTACAGTACAGACACAGCAGTCCAGTACAACATAAAAACAGCACTCCAGTACAATACTAACACAGCACTCCAGTTCAGTACAAACACAGCACTCCAGTACAGTACAAACACACCACTCCAGTACAGTACAAACACTGCACTCCAGTACTGTATTGACACAGCACTCCAGTACAGTAAAGACACAGTGCTCCAGTACAGTACAGACACAGCACTCCAGTACAATACAAACACAGCACTCCAGTACAGTACACACACAGCACTCCAGTACAGTACAGTACAGACACAGCAGTCCAGTACAACATAAACACAGCACTCCAGTACAATACTAACACAGCACTCCAGTTCAGTACAAACACAGCACTCCAGTACAGTACAAACACACCACTCCAGTACAGTACAAACACTGCACTCCGGTACAGTACAGATTCAGCACTCCAGTACAGTATAAACACAGCACTCCAGTACAGTACAAAGACAGCACTCCGGTACAGTACAAACACACCACTCCAGTACAGTACAAACACTGCACTCCAGTACAGTACAGACACAGAACTCCAAAATAGAAGACACAGAACTCCTATACAGTACAGATACAGCACTCCAGTAAACTACACTACAAACACAGTATTCCAGTACAGTACAAACAAAACACTCCAGTACAATACAAACACAGCACTCCAGTACAGTACACACACAGCACTCCAGTACAGTACAGTACAGACACAGCAGTCCAGTACAACATAAACACAGCACTCCAGTACAATACTAACACAGCACTCCAGTTCAGTACAAACACAGCACTCCGGTACAGTACAAACACACCACTCCAGTACAGTACAAACACTGCACTCCAGTACAGTACAAACACTGCACTCCGGTACAGTACAGATTCAGCACTCCAGTACAGTATAAACACACCACTCCAGTACATTACAAACACAGCACTCCGGTACAGTACAAACACACCACTCCAGTACAGTAGAAACACTGCACTCCAGTACAGTACAGACACAGAACTCCAAAATAGAAGACACAGAACTCCAGTACAGTACAGATACAGCACTAAAGTAAACTACAGTACAAACACAGTACTCCAGTACAGTACAGTACAGACACAGCAGTCCAGTACAATATAAACACAGCACTCCAGTACAATACTAACACAGCACTCCAGTTCAGTACAAACACAGCACTCCGGTACAGTACAAACACACCACTCCAGTACAGTACAAACACTGCACTCCAGTACAGTACAAACACTGCACTCCGGTACAGTACAGATTCAGCACTCCAGTACAGTATAAACACAGCACTCCAGTACAGTACAAACACAGCACACTGGTACAGTACAAACACATCACTCCAGTACAGTACAAACACTGCACTCCAGTACAGTACAGGCACAGAACTCCAAAATAGAAGACACAGAACTCCAGTACAGTACAAACACAGCACTCCAGTACAGTAAAGACACAGTGCTCCAGTACAGTACAGACACAGCACTCCAGTACAGTACAAACACAGCACTCCAGCACAGTACAAACACAGCACTCTAGTACAGTACAAACACAGCACTCCGGTACAGTACAGATTCAGCACTCCAGTACAGTATAAACACAGCACTCCAGTACAGTACAAACTCAGCACTCCAGTACAGTACAAACACACCACTCCAGTACAGTTCAAACACAGCACTCCAGTACAGTACAGGCACACCACTCCAGTAAAATACAGACACAGCACTCCAGAACAGTCCAGATACAGAACTCCAAAATAGAAGACACAGAACTCCAGTACAGTACAAACACAACACTCCAGTACAGTACAAACACAGCACTCCAGTACAGTACAGATTCAGCACTCCAGTACAGTATAAACACAGCACTCCAGTGCCATATGAACACAGCACTACAGTACAGTACAAACCCAAAAACTCCGGCAGAGAACAAACACAGCACTCCAATACAGAACAAACACAACACACCAGCACAGTACAAACCCAGCACTCCAGTACAGTGCAGATTCTGCACTCCAGTACCGTATAAATACAGTACTCCAGTACAGTACAAACACAGCACTCCAGTACAGTACAAACACAGCACGTCAGTACAGTACAGATTCAGCACTCCAGTACAGTATAAACACAATACTCCAATACAGTATAAACACAGCACTCCAGTACAGTACAGATTCAGCACTCCAATACAGTACAAACACAGCTCTCCAGTACAGTTCAAACACAGCACTCCAGTACAGTACAAACACAGCATTCCAGTGGAATACAAACACAGCACTCCAGTACAGTACAGTTCAGACAACGCACTCCAGTACAACATAAACACAGCACTCCAGTACAATACTAACACAGCACTCCAGTTCAGTACAAACACAGCAATCCGGTACAGTACAAACACACCACTCCAGTACAGTACAAACACTGCACTCCAGTACAGTATTGACACAGCACTCCAGTACAGTAAAGACACAGTGCTCCAGTACAGTACAGACACAGCACTCCAGTACAATACAAACACAGCACTCCAGTACAGTACACACACAGCACTCCAGTACAGTACAGTACAGACACAGCAGTCCAGTACAACATAAACACAGCACTCCAGTACAATACTAACACAGCACTCCAGTTCAGTACAAACACAGCACTCCGGTACAGTACAAACACACCACTCCAGTACAGTACAAACTCTGCACTCCAGTACAGTACAAACACTGCACTCCGGTACAGTACAGATTCAGCACTCCAAAATAGAAGACGCAGAACTCCAGTACAGTACCGATACAGGACTCCAGTAAAGTACAGTATAAACAAAGTACTCCAGTACAGTACGAAACAAAACACTCCAGTACAGTACAGACACAGCACTCCAGTACAGTAGAAACTGCACTTCAGTACAGTACAAGCACAGCACTCCAGTATGGTAGAAACACAGCACTCCAGTACAGTATTGACACAGCACTCCAGTACAGTAAAGACACAGTGCTCCAGTACAGTACAGACACAGCACTCCAGTACAATACAAACACAGCACTCCAGTACAGTACACACACAGCACTCCAGTACAGTACAGTACAGACACAGCAGTCCAGTACAACATAAACACAGCACTCCAGTACAATACTAACACAGCACTCCAGTTCAGTACAAACACAGCACTCCAGTACAGTACAAACACACCACTCCAGTACAGTACAAACACAGCACTCCAGTACAGTACAGTACAGACACAGCAGTCCAGTACAACATAAACACAGCACTCCAGTACAATACTAACACAGCACTCCAGTTCAGTACAAACACAGCACTCCAGTACAGTACAAACACACCACTCCAGTACAGTACAAACACTGCACTCCAGTACAGTATTGACACAGCACTCCAGTACAGTAAAGACACAGTGCTCCAGTACAGTACAGACACAGCACTCCAGTACAATACAAACACAGCACTCCAGTACAGTACACACACAGCACTCCAGTACAGTACAGTACAGACACAGCAGTCCAGTACAACATAAACACAGCACTCCAGTACAATACTAACACAGCACTCCAGTTCAGTACAAACACAGCACTCCAGTACAGTACAAACACACCACTCCAGTACAGTACAAACACTGCACTCCTGTACAGTACAAACACTGCACTCCGGTACAGTACAGATTCAGAACTCCAGTACAGTATAAACACAGCACTAAAGTACAGTACAAAGACAGCACTCCGGTACAGTACAAACACTCCACTCCAGTACAGTACAAACACTGCACTCCAGTACAGTACAGACACAGAACTCCAAAATAGAAGACACAGAACTCCTATACAGTACAGATACAGCACTCCAGTAAACTACACTACAAACACAGTACTCCAGTACAGTACAAACAAAACACTCCAGTACAATACAAACACAGCACTCCAGTACAGTACACACACAGCACTCCAGTACAGTACAGTACAGACACAGCAGTCCAGTACAAAATAAACACAGCACTCCAGTACAATACTAACACAGCACTCCAGTTCAGTACAAACACAGCACTCCGGTACAGTACAAACACACCACTCCAGTACAGTACAAACACTGCACTCCAGTACAGTACAAACACTGCACTCCGGTACAGTACAGATTCAGCACTCCAGTACAGTATAAACACAGCACTCCAGTACATTACAAACACAGCACTCCGGTACAGTACAAACACACCACTCCAGTACAGTACAAACACTGCACTCCAGTACAGTACAGACACAGAACTCCAAAATAGAAGACACAGAACTCCAGTACAGTACAGATACAGCACTAAAGTAAACTACAGTACAAACACAGTACTCCAGTACAGTACAGTACAGACACAGCAGTCCAGTACAATATAAACACAGCACTCCAGTACAATACTAACACAGCACTCCAGTTCAGTACAAACACAGCACTCCGGTACAGTACAAACACACCACTCCAGTACAGTACAAACACTGCACTCCAGTACAGTACAAACACTGCACTCCGGTACAGTACAGATTCAGCACTCCAGTACAGTATAAACACAGCACTCCAGTACAGTACAAACACAGCACACCGGTACAGTACAAACACACCACTCCAGTACAGTACAAACACTGCACTCCAGTACAGTACAGGCACAGAACTCCAAAATAGAAGACACAGAACTCCAGTACAGTACAAACACAGCACTCCAGTACAGTAAAGACACAGTGCTCCAGTACAGTACAAACACTGCACTCCAGTACAGTACAGACACAGAACTCCAAAATCGAAGACACAGAACTCCTGTACAGTACAGATACAGCACTCCAGTAAACTACACTACAAACACAGTACTCCAGTACAGTACAAACAAAACACTCCAGTACAATACAAACACAGCACTCCAGTACAGTACACACACAGCACTCCAGTACAGTACAGTACAGACACAGCAGTCCAGTACAACATAAACACAGCACTCCAGTACAATACTAACACAGCACTCCAGTTCAGTACAAACACAGCACTCCGGTACAGTACAAACACACCACTCCAGTACAGTACAAACTCTGCACTCCAGTACAGTACAAACACTGCACTCCGGTACAGTACAGATTCAGCACTCCAAAATAGAAGACGCAGAACTCCAGTACAGTACCGATACAGGACTCCAGTAAAGTACAGTATAAACAAAGTACTCCAGTACAGTACGAAACAAAACACTCCAGTACAGTACAGACACAGCACTCCAGTACAGTAGAAACTGCACTTCAGTACAGTACAAGCACAGCACTCCAGTATGGTAGAAACACAGCACTCCAGTACAGTATTGACACAGCACTCCAGTACAGTAAAGACACAGTGCTCCAGTACAGTACAGACACAGCACTCCAGTACAATACAAACACAGCACTCCAGTACAGTACACACACAGCACTCCAGTACAGTACAGTACAGACACAGCAGTCCAGTACAACATAAACACAGCACTCCAGTACAATACTAACACAGCACTCCAGTTCAGTACAAACACAGCACTCCAGTACAGTACAAACACACCACTCCAGTACAGTACAAACACAGCACTCCAGTACAGTACAGTACAGACACAGCAGTCCAGTACAACATAAACACAGCACTCCAGTACAATACTAACACAGCACTCCAGTTCAGTACAAACACAGCACTCCAGTACAGTACAAACACACCACTCCAGTACAGTACAAACACTGCACTCCAGTACAGTATTGACACAGCACTCCAGTACAGTAAAGACACAGTGCTCCAGTACAGTACAGACACAGCACTCCAGTACAATACAAACACAGCACTCCAGTACAGTACACACACAGCACTCCAGTACAGTACAGTACAGACACAGCAGTCCAGTACAACATAAACACAGCACTCCAGTACAATACTAACACAGCACTCCAGTTCAGTACAAACACAGCACTCCAGTACAGTACAAACACACCACTCCAGTACAGTACAAACACAGCACTCCAGTACAGTACAGTACAGACACAGCAGTCCAGTACAACATAAACACAGCACTCCAGTACAATACTAATACAGCACTCCAGTTCAGTACAAACACAGCACTCCAGTACAGTACAAACACACCACTCCAGTACAGTACAAACACTGCACTCCAGTACAGTATTGACACAGCACTCCAGTACAGTAAAGACACAGTGCTCCAGTACAGTACAGACACAGTACTCCAGTACAATACAAACACAGCACTCCAGTACAGTACACACACAGCACTCCAGTACAGTACAGTACAGACACAGCAGTCCAGTACAACATAAACACAGCACTCCAGTACAATACTAACACAGCACTCCAGTTCAGTACAAACACAGCACTCCAGTAGTACAAACACACCACTCCAGTACAGTACAGATTCAGCACTCCAGTACAGTATAAACACAGCACTCCAGTACAGTACAAAGACAGCACTCCGGTACAGTACTAACACACCACTCCAGTACAGTACAAACACTGCACTCCAGTACAGTACAGACACAGAACTCCAAAATAGAAGACACAGAACTCCTATACAGTACAGATACAGCACTCCAGTAAACTACACTACAAACACAGTACTCCAGTACAGTACAAACAAAACACTCCAGTACAATACAAACACAGCACTCCAGTACAGTACACAAACAGCACTCCAGTTCAGTACAGTACAGACACAGCAGTCCAGTACAACATAAACACAGCACTCCAGTACAATACTAACACAGCACTCCAGTTCAGTACAAACACAGCACTCCGGTACAGTACAAACACACCACTCCAGTACAGTACAAACACTGCACTCCAGTACAGTACAAACACTGCACTCCGGTACAGTACAGATTCAGCACTCCAGTACAGTATAAACACAGCACTCCAGTACATTACAAACACAGCACTCCGGTACAGTACAAACACACCACTCCAGTACAGTACAAACACTGCACTCCAGTACAGTACAGACACAGAACTCCAAAATAGAAGACACAGAACTCCAGTACAGTACAGATACAGCACTAAAGTAAACTACAGTACAAACACAGTACTCCAGTACAGTACAGTACAGACACAGCAGTCCAGTACAATATAAACACAGCACTCCAGTACAATACTAACACAGCACTCCAGTACAGTACAAACACAGCACTCCAGTACAGTAAAAACACAGCTCTCCAATACAGTACAAGCACTGCACTCCGGTACAGTACAGATTCAGCACTCCAGTACAGTATAAACACAGCACTCCAGTACAGTACAAACACAGCACTCCGGTACAGTACAAACACACCACTCCAGTACAGTACAAACACTGCACTCCAGTACAGTACAAACACTGCACTCCGGTACAGTACAGATTCAGCACTCCAGTACAGTATAAACACAGCACTCCAGTACAGTACAAACACAGCACACCGGTACAGTACAAACACACCACTCCAGTACAGTACAAACACTGCACTCCAGTACAGTACAGGCACAGAACTCCAAAATAGAAGACACAGAACTCCAGTACAGTACAAACACAGCACTCCAGTACAGTAAAGACACAGTGCTCCAGTACAGTACAGACACAGCACTCCAGTACAGTACAAACACAGCACTCCAGCACAGTACAAACACAGCACTCTAGTACAGTACAAACACAGCACTCCAGTACAGTACAGATTCAGCACTCCAGTACAGTATAAACACAGCACTCCAGTACAGTACAAACTCAGCACTCCAGTACAGTACAAACACAGCTATCCAATACAGTTCAAACACAGCACTCCAGTACAGTACAGGCACACCACTCCAGTAAAATACAGACACAGCACTCCAGAACAGTCCAGATACAGAACTCCAAAATAGAAGACACAGAACTCCAGTACAGTACAAACACAGCACTCCAGTACAGTATAAACTCAGCCCTCCAGTACAGTACAAACACAACACTCCAGTACAGTACAAATGCAGAACTCCAGTGCAGTACAAGCACAGCACTCTAGTACAGTACAAACACAGCACTCCAGTACAGTACAGATTCAGCACTCCAGTACAGTATAAACACAGCACTCCAGTACAGTACAAACTCAGCACTCCAGTACAGTACTGACACAGCACTCCAGTACAGTAAAGACACAGTGCTCCAGTACAGTACAGACACAGCACTCCAGTACAGTACACATACAGCACTCCAGTACAGAACAGTACAGACACAGCAGTCCAGTACAACATAAACACAGCACTCCAGTACGATACTAACACAGCACACCAGTTCAGTACAGACACAGCACTCCAGTACAGTACAAACACAGCACTCCAGTACAGTAAAAACACAGCTCTCCAATACAGTACAAGCACTGCACTCCGGTACAGTACAGATTCAGCACTCCAGTAAACCACAGTACAAACACAGTACTCCAGTATAGTACAAACAAAACACTCCAGTACAGTACAGACACTGCACTCCAGTTGAGTACAAATGCAGCACTTCAGTACAGTACAGACACAGCACTCCAGTACAGTAGAAACTGCACTTCAGTACAGTACAAGCACAGCACTCCAGTATGGTACAAACACAGCACTCCAGTACAGTACTGACACAGCACTCCAGTACAATACATACACAGCACTCCACTACAGTACACACACAGCACTCCAGTACAGTACAGACACAGCACTCCAGTACAGTACAGACACAGCACTCCTGTACAGTACAAACACAGCATTCCAGTACAGTACAGACACAGCTCTCCAATACAGTACAAGCACAGCACTCCAGTACAGTACAAATGCAGAACTCCAGTACAGTATAAACACAGCACTCCAGTACAGTACAAACTCAGCACTCCAGTACAGTACAAACACAGCTCTCCAATACAGTTCAAACACAGCACTCCAGTACAGTACAAGCACACCACTCCAGTAAAATACAGACACAGCACTCCAGAACAGTCCAGATACAGAACTCCAAAATAGAAGACACAGAACTCCAGTACAGTACAAACACAACACTCCAGTACAGTACAAACACAGCACTCAAGTACAGTACAGATTCAGCACTCCAGTACAGTATAACCACAGCACTCCAGTGCCGTATAAACACAGCACTACAGAACAGTACAAACCCAAAAACTCCGGTAGAGAACAAACACTGCACTCCAATACGGAACAAACACAACACTCCAGCACATTTCAAACCCAGCACTCCAGTACAGTGCAGATTCTGCACTACAGTACAGTATAAATACAGTACTCCAGTACAGTAGAAACACAGCACGTCAGTACAGTACAAACACTACAGTACAGTACAAACACAGCATTCCAGTATAATACAAACACAGCATTACAGTACAATACAAACACAGCACTCAAGTACAGTACAAACACAGCTCTCCAGTACAGTACAAATGCAGAACTCCAGTACAGTACAAACACAGCACTCCAGTACAGTACAGATTCAGCACTCCAGTACAGTATAAACACAGCACTCCAGTACAGTACAAACTCAGCACTCCAGTACAGTACAAACACAGCTCTCCAATACAGTTCAAACACAGCACTCCAGTACAGTACAGGCACACCACTCCAGTAAAATACAGACACAGCACTCCAGTACAGTACACACACAGCACTCCAGTACAGTACAATACAGACACAGCAGTCCAGTATAACATAAACACAGCACTCCAGTTCAGTAAAGACACAGTACTCCAGTACAGTAAAAACACAGCACTCCTGTACAGTACAGACACAGCACTCCAGTACAGTACAGACACAGCACTCCTGTACAGTAAAGACACAGCACTCCAGTACAGTACAGACACGGCACTCCTGTACAGTACAAACACAGCTCTCCAATACAGTACAAGCACAGCACTCCAGTACAATACAAACACAGCACTCCAGTACAGTACAGACACAGCACTCCTGTACAGTAAAGACACAGCACTCCAGTACAGTACAGACACAGCACTCCTGTACAGTAAAGACACAGCACTCCATTACAGTACAGACACGGCACTCAAGTACAGTACAAACACAGCTCTCCAGTACAGTACAAATGCAGAACTCCAGTACAGTACAAACACAGCACTCCAGTACAGTACAGATTCAGCACTCCAGTACAGTATAAACACAGCACTCCAGTACAGTACAAACTCAGCACTCCAGTACAGTACAAACACAGCTCTCCAATACAGTTCAAACACAGCACTCCAGTACAGTACAGGCACACCACTCCAGTACAGTAAAGACACAGTGCTCCAGTACAGTACAGACACAGCACTCCAGTACAATACAAACACAGCACTCCAGTACAGTACACATACAGCACTCCAGTACAGTACAGTACAGTACAGACACAGCAGTCCAGTACAACATAAACACAGCACTCCAGTACGATACTAACACAGCACACCAGTTCAGTACAGACACAGCACTCCAGTACAGTACAAACACAGCACTCCAGTACAGTAAAAACACAGCTCTCCAATACAGTACAAGCACTGCACTCCGGTACAGTACAGATTCAGCACTCCAGTAAACTACAGTACAAACACAGTACTCCAGTATAGTACAAACAAAACACTCCAGTACAGTACAGACACTGCACTCCAGTTGAGTACAAATGCAGCACTTCAGTACAGTACAGACACAGCACTCCAGTACAGTAGAAACTGCACTTCAGTACAGTACAAGCACAGCACTCCAGTATGGTACAAACACAGCACTCCAGTACAGTACTGACACAGCACTCCAGTACAATACATACACAGCACTCCACTACAGTACACACACAGCACTCCAGTACAGTACAGACACAGCACTCCAGTACAGTACAGACACAGCACTCCTGTACAGTACAAACACAGCATTCCAGTACAGTACAGACACAGCTCTCCAATACAGTACAAGCACAGCACTCCAGTACAGTACAAATGCAGAACTCCAGTACAGTATAAACACAGCACTCCAGAACAGTACAAACTCAGCACTCCAGTACAGTACAAACACAGCTCTCCAATACAGTTCAAACACAGCACTCCAGTACAGTACAGGCACACCACTCCAGTAAAATACAGACACAGCACTCCAGAACAGTCCAGATACAGAACTCCAAAATAGAAGACACAGAACTCCAGTACAGTACAAACACAACACTCCAGTACAGTACAAACACAGCACTCCAGTACAGTACAGATTCAGCACTCCAGTACAGTATAAACACAGCACTCCAGTGCCGTATAAACACAGCACTACAGAACAGTACAAACCCAAAAACTCCGGTAGAGAACAAACACTGCACTCCAATACGGAACAAACACAACACTCCAGCACATTTCAAACCCAGCACTCCAGTACAGTGCAGATTCTGCACTACAGTACAGTATAAATACAGTACTCCAGTACAGTAGAAACACAGCACGTCAGTACAGTACAAACACTACAGTACAGTACAAACACAGCATTCCAGTATAATACAAACACAGCATTACAGTACAATACAAACACAGCACTCAAGTACAGTACAAACACAGCTCTCCAGTACAGTACAAATGCAGAACTCCAGTACAGTACAAACACAGCACTCCAGTACAGTACAGATTCAGCACTCCAGTACAGTATAAACACAGCACTCCAGTACAGTACAGATTCAGCACTCCAGTACAGTATAAAGACAGCACTCCAGTATAGTACAAACTCAGCACTCCAGTACAGTACTGACACAGCACTCCAGTACAGTAAAGACACAGTGCTCCAGTACAGTACAGACACAGCACTCCAGTACAATACAAACACAGCACTCCAGTACAGTACACATACAGCACTCCAGTACAGTACAGTACAGTACAGACACAGCAGTCCAGTACAACATAAACACAGCACTCCAGTACGATACTAACACAGCACACCAGTTCAGTACAGACACAGCACTCCAGTACAGTACAAACACAGCACTCCAGTACAGTAAAAACACATCTCTCCAATACACTACAAGCACTGCACTCCGGTACAGTACAGATTCAGCACTCCAGTAAACTACAGTACAAACACTGTACTCCAGTATAGTACAAACAAAACACTCCAGTACAGTACAGACACTGCACTCCAGTTGAGTACAAATGCAGCACTTCAGTACAGTACAGACACAGCACTCCAGTACAGTAGAAACTGCACTTCAGTACAGTACAAGCACAGCACTCCAGTACAGTACAAATGCAGAACTCCAGTACAGTATAAACACAGCACTCCAGAACAGTACAAACTCAGCACTCCAGTACAGTACAAACACAGCTCTCCAATACAGTTCAAACACAGCACTCCAGTACAGTACAGGCACACCACTCCAGTAAAATACAGACACAGCACTCCAGAACAGTCCAGATACAGAACTCCAAAATAGAAGACACAGAACTCCAGTACAGTACAAACACAACACTCCAGTACAGTACAAACACAGCACTCCAGTACAGTACAGATTCAGCACTCCAGTACAGTATAAACACAGCACTCCAGTGCCGTATAAACACAGCACTACAGAACAGTACAAACCCAAAAACTCCGGTAGAGAACAAACACTGCACTCCAATACGGAACAAACACAACACTCCAGCACATTTCAAACCCAGCACTCCAGTACAGTGCAGATTCTGCACTACAGTACAGTATAAATACAGTACTCCAGTACAGTAGAAACACAGCACGTCAGTACAGTACAAACACTACAGTACAGTACAAACACAGCATTCCAGTATAATACAAACACAGCATTACAGTACAATACAAACACAGCACTCAAGTACAGTACAAACACAGCTCTCCAGTACAGTACAAATGCAGAACTCCAGTACAGTACAAACACAGCACTCCAGTACAGTACAGATTCAGCACTCCAGTACAGTATAAACACAGCACTCCAGTACAGTACAAACTCAGCACTCCAGTACAGTACAAACACAGCTCTCCAATACAGTTCAAACACAGCACTCCAGTACAGTACAGGCACACCACTCCAGTAAAATACAGACACAGCACTCCAGTACAGTACACACACAGCACTCCAGTACAGTACAAATGCAGAACTCCAGTACAGTACAAACACAGCACTCCAGTACAGTACAAACTCAACCCTCCAGTACAGTACAAACACAACACTCCAGTACAGTACAAATGCAGAACTCCAGTGCAGTACAAGCACAGCACTCTAGTACAGTACAAACACAGCACTCCTGTACAGTACAGATTCAGCACTCCAGTACAGTATAAAGACAGCACTCCAGTATAGTACAAACTCAGCACTCCAGTACAGTACTGACACAGCACTCCAGTACAGTAAAGACACAGTGCTCCAGTACAGTACAGACACAGCACTCCAGTACAATACAAACACAGCACTCCAGTACAGTACACATACAGCACTCCAGTACAGTACAGTACAGTACAGACACAGCAGTCCAGTACAACATAAACACAGCACTCCAGTACGATACTAACACAGCACACCAGTTCAGTACAGACACAGCACTCCAGTACAGTACAAACACAGCACTCCAGTACAGTAAAAACACAGCTCTCCAATACAGTACAAGCACTGCACTCCGGTACAGTACAGATTCAGCACTCCAGTAAACTACAGTACAAACACAGTACTCCAGTATAGTACAGACACTGCACTCCAGTTGAGTACAAATGCAGCACTTCAGTACAGTACAGACACAGCACTCCAGTACAGTAGAAACTGCACTTCAGTACAGTACAAGCACAGCACTCCAGTATGGTACAAACACAGCACTCCAGTACAGTACTGACACAGCACTCCAGTACAATACATACACAGCACTCCACTACAGTACACACACAGCACTCCAGTACAGTAAAGACACAGCACTCCAGTACAGTACAGACACAGCACTCCTGTACAGTACAAACACAGCATTCCAGTACAGTACAGACACAGCTCTCCAATACAGTACAAGCACAGCACTCCAGTACAGTACAAATGCAGAACTCCAGTACAGTATAAACACAGCACTCCAGAACAGTACAAACTCAGCACTCCAGTACAGTACAAACACAGCTCTCCAATACAGTTCAAACACAGCACTCCAGTACAGTACAGGCACACCACTCCAGTAAAATACAGACACAGCACTCCAGAACAGTCCAGATACAGAACTCCAAAATAGAAGACACAGAACTCCAGTACAGTACAAACACAACACTCCAGTACAGTACAAACACAGCACTCCAGTACAGTACAGATTCAGCACTCCAGTACAGTATAAACACAGCACTCCAGTGCCGTATAAACACAGCACTACAGAACAGTACAAACCCAAAAACTCCGGTAGAGAACAAACACTGCACCCCAATACGGAACAAACACAACACTCCAGCACATTTCAAACCCAGCACTCCAGTACAGTGCAGATTCTGCACTACAGTACAGTATAAATACAGTACTCCAGTACAGTAGAAACACAGCACGTCAGTACAGTACAAACACTACAGTACAGTACAAACACAGCATTCCAGTATAATACAAACACAGCATTACAGTACAATACAAACACAGCACTCAAGTACAGTACAAACACAGCTCTCCAGTACAGTACAAATGCAGAACTCCAGTACAGTACAAACACAGCACTCCAGTACAGTACAGATTCAGCACTCCAGTACAGTATAAACACAGCACTCCAGTACAGTACAAACTCAGCACTCCAGTACAGTACAAACACAGCTCTCCAATACAGTTCAAACACAGCACTCCAGTATAGTACAGGCACACCACTCCAGTAAAATAGAGACACAGCACTCCAGTACAGTACACACACAGCACTCCAGTACAGTACAATACAGACACAGCAGTCCAGTATAACATAAACACAGCACTCCAGTTCAGTAAAGACACAGTACTCCAGTACAGTAAAAACACAGCACTCCTGTACAGTACAGACACAGCACTCCAGTACAGTACAGACACAGCACTCCTGTACAGTAAAGACACAGCACTCCAGTACAGTACAGACACGGCACTCCTGTACAGTACAAACACAGCTCTCCAATACAGTACAAGCACAGCACTCCAGTACAGTACAAATGCAGAACTCCAGTACAGTACAAACACAGCACTCCAGTACAGTAGAAACTGCACTTCAGTAGAGTACAAGCACAGCACTCCAGTATGGTAGAAACACAGCACTCCAATACAGTACTGACACAGCACTCCAGTACAGTAAAGACACAGTGCTCCAGTACAGTACAGACACAGAACTCCAGTACAGTACAAACACAACACTCCAGTACAGTACAGACACAGCAATCCTGTACAGTACAGATTCAGCACTCCAGTACAGTATAAACACAGCACTCCAGTACAGTACAAACTCAGCATTCCAGTACAGTACAGACACAGCTCTCCAATACAGTACAAGCACAGCACTCCAGTACAGTACAAATGCAGAACTCCAGTACAGTATAAACACAGCACTCCAGAACAGTACAAACTCAGCACTCCAGTACAGTACAAACACAGCTCTCCAATACAGTTCAAACACAGCACTCCAGTACAGTACAGGCACACCACTCCAGTAAAATACAGACACAGCACTCCAGAACAGTCCAGATACAGAACTCCAAAATAGAAGACACAGAACTCCAGTACAGTACAAACACAACACTCCAGAACAGTACAAACACAGCACTCCAGTACAGTACAGATTCAGCACTCCAGTACAGTATAAACACAGCAATCCAGTGCCGTATAAACACAGCACTACAGAACAGTACAAACCCAAAAACTCCGGTAGAGAACAAACACTGCACTCCAATACGGAACAAACACAACACTCCAGCACATTTCAAACCCAGCACTCCAGTACAGTGCAGATTCTGCACTACAGTACAGTATAAATACAGTACTCCAGTACAGTAGAAACACAGCACGTCAGTACAGTACAAACACTACAGTACAGTACAAACACAGCATTCCAGTATAATACAAACACAGCATTACAGTACAATACAAACACAGCACTCAAGTACAGTACAAACACAGCTCTCCAGTACAGTACAAATGCAGAACTCCAGTACAGTACAAACACAGCACTCCAGTACAGTACAGATTCAGCACTCCAGTACAGTATAAACACAGCACTCCAGTACAGTACAAACTCAGCACTCCAGTACAGTACAAACACAGCTCTCCAATACAGTTCAAACACAGCACTCCAGTACAGTACAGGCACACCACTCCAGTAAAATAGAGACACAGCACTCCAGTACAGTACACACACAGCACTCCAGTACAGTACAATACAGACACAGCAGTCCAGTATAACATAAACACAGCACTCCAGTTCAGTAAAGACACAGTACTCCAGTACAGTAAAAACACAGCACTCCTGTACAGTACAGACACAGCACTCCAGTACAGTACAGACACAGCACTCCTGTACAGTAAAGACACAGCACTCCAGTACAGTACAGACACGGCACTCCTGTACAGTACAAACACAGCTCTCCAATACAGTACAAGCACAGCACTCCAGTACAGTACAAATGCAGAACTCCAGTACAGTACAAACACAGCAATCCAGTACAGTAGAAACTGCACTTCAGTAGAGTACAAGCACAGCACTCCAGTATGGTAGAAACACAGCACTCCAATACAGTACTGACACAGCACTCCAGTACAGTAAAGACACAGTGCTCCAGTACAGTACAGACACAGCACTCCAGTACAGTACAAACACAACACTCCAGTACAGTACAGACACAGAACTCCAAAATAGAAGACGCAGAACTCCAGTACAGTACAGATACAGCACTCCAGTAAAGTACAGTACAAACACAGTTCTCCAGTACAGTAGAAACAAAACACTCGTACAGTACAGACACAGCACTCCAGTTGAGTACAAATGCAGCACTCCAGTACAGTACAGACACAGCACTCCAGTACAGTAGAAACTGCACTTCAGTACAGTACAAGCACAGCACTCCAGTATGGTAGAAACACAGCACTCCAGTACAGTAAAGACACAGTGCTCCAGTACAGTACAGACACAGCACTCCAGTACAGTACAAACACAGCACTCCAGTACAGTACAGGCACACCACTCCAGTAAAATACAGACACAGCACTCCAGAACAGTCCAGATACAGAACTCCAAAATAGAAGACACAGAACTCCGGTACAGTACAAACACAACACTCCAGTACAGTACAAACACAGCACTCCAGTACAGTATAAACACAGCACTCCAGTGCCGTATAAACACAGCACTACAGAACAGTACAAACCCAAAAACTCCGGTAGAGAACAAACACTGCACTCCAATACGGAACAAACACAACACTCCAGCACATTTCAAACCCAGCACTCCAGTACAGTGCAGATTCTGCACTACAGTACAGTATAAATACAGTACTCCAGTACAGTAGAAACACAGCACGTCAGTACAGTACAAACACTACAGTACAGTACAAACACAGCATTCCAGTATAATACAAACACAGCATTACAGTACAATACAAACACAGCACTCAAGTACAGTACAAACACAGCTCTCCAGTACAGTACAAATGCAGAACTCCAGTACAGTACAAACACAGCACTCCAGTACAGTACAGATTCAGCACTCCAGTACAGTATAAACACAGCACTCCAGTACAGTACAAACTCAGCACTCCAGTACAGTACAAACACAGCTCTCCAATACAGTTCAAACACAGCACTCCAGTACAGTACAGGCACACCACTCCAGTAAAATACAGTCACAGCACTCCAGTACAGTACACACACAGCACTCCAGTACAGTACAATACAGACACAGCAGTCCAGTATAACATAAACACAGCACTCCAGTTGAGTAAAGACACAGTACTCCAGTACAGTAAAAACACAGCACTCCTGTACAGTACAGACACAGCACTCCAGTACAGTACAGACACAGCACTCCAGTACAGTACAGACACGGCACTCCTGTACAGTACAAACACAGCTCTCCAATACAGTACAAGCACAGCACTCCAGTACAGTACAAATGCAGCACTCCAGTACAGTACAAACACAGCACTCCAGTACAGTAGAAACTGCACTTCAGTAGAGTACAAGCACAGCACTCCAGTATGGTAGAAACACAGCACTCCAATACAGTACTGACACAGCACTCCAGTACAGTAAAGACACAGTGCTCCAGTACAGAACAGACACAGCACTCCAGTACAGTACGGACACAGCACTCCAGTAAAGTACAGTACAAACACAGTTCTCCAGTACAGTACAAACAAAACACTCCAGTACAGTACAGACACAGCATTCCAGTTGAGTACAAATGCAGCACTCCAGTACAGTACAGACACAGCACTCCAGTACAGTAGAAACTGCACTTCAGTACAGTACAAGCACAGCACTCCAGTATGGTAGAAACACAGCACTCCAGTACAGTACAAACACAGCACTCCAGTACAGTATAAACACAGCACTCCAGTGCCGTATAAACACAGCACTACAGAACAGTACAAACCCAAAAACTCCGGTAGAGAACAAACACTGCACTCCAATACGGAACAAACACAACACTCCAGCACATTTCAAACCCAGCACTCCAGTACAGTGCAGATTCTGCACTACAGTACAGTATAAATACAGTACTCCAGTACAGTAGAAACACAGCACGTCAGTACAGTACAAACACTACAGTACAGTACAAACACAGCATTCCAGTATAATACAAACACAGCATTACAGTACAATACAAACACAGCACTCAAGTACAGTACAAACACAGCTCTCCAGTACAGTACAAATGCAGAACTCCAGTACAGTACAAACACAGCACTCCAGTACAGTACAGATTCAGCACTCCAGTACAGTATAAACACAGCACTCCAGTACAGTACAAACTCAGCACTCCAGTACAGTACAAACACAGCTCTCCAATACAGTTCAAACACAGCACTCCAGTACAGTACAGGCACACCACTCCAGTAAAATACAGTCACAGCACTCCAGTACAGTACACACACAGCACTCCAGTACAGTACAATACAGACACAGCAGTCCAGTATAACATAAACACAGCACTCCAGTTGAGTAAAGACACAGTACTCCAGTACAGTAAAAACACAGCACTCCTGTACAGTACAGACACAGCACTCCAGTACAGTACAGACACAGCACTCCAGTACAGTACAGACACGGCACTCCTGTACAGTACAAACACAGCTCTCCAATACAGTACAAGCACAGCACTCCAGTACAGTACAAATGCAGCACTCCAGTACAGTACAAACACAGCACTCCAGTACAGTAGAAACTGCACTTCAGTAGAGTACAAGCACAGCACTCCAGTATGGTAGAAACACAGCACTCCAATACAGTACTGACACAGCACTCCAGTACAGTAAAGACACAGTGCTCCAGTACAGAACAGACACAGCACTCCAGTACAGTACGGACACAGCACTCCAGTAAAGTACAGTACAAACACAGTTCTCCAGTACAGTACAAACAAAACACTCCAGTACAGTACAGACACAGCATTCCAGTTGAGTACAAATGCAGCACTCCAGTACAGTACAGACACAGCACTCCAGTACAGTAGAAACTGCACTTCAGTACAGTACAAGCACAGCACTCCAGTATGGTAGAAACACAGCACTCCAGTACAGTACAAACACAGCACTCCAGTACAGTATAAACACAGCACTCCAGTGCCGTATAAACACAGCACTACAGAACAGTACAAACCCAAAAACTCCGGTAGAGAACAAACACTGCACTCCAATACGGAACAAACACAACACTCCAGCACATTTCAAACCCAGCACTCCAGTACAGTGCAGATTCTGCACTGCAGTACAGTATAAATACAGTACTCCAGTACAGTAGAAACACAGCACGTCAGTACAGTACAAACACTACAGTACAGTACAAACACAGCATTCCAGTATAATACAAACACAGCATTACAGTACAATACAAACACAGCACTCAAGTACAGTACAAACACAACTCTCCAGTACAGTACAAATGCAGAACTCCAGTACAGTACAAACACAGCACTCCAGTACAGTACAGATTCAGCACTCCAGTACAGTATAAACACAGCACTCCAGTACAGTACAAACTCAGCACTCCAGTACAGTACAAACACAGCTCTCCAATACAGTTCAAACACAGCACTCCAGTACAGTACAGGCACACCACTCCAGTAAAATACAGACACAGCACTCCAGTACAGTACACACACAGCACTCCAGTACAGTACAATACAGACACAGCAGTCCAGTATAACATAAACACAGCACTCCAGTTCAGTAAAGACACAGTACTCCAGTACAGTAAAAACACAGCACTCCTGTACAGTACAGACACAGCACTCCAGTACAGTACAGACACAGCACTCCAGTACAGTACAGACACGGCACTCCTGTACAGTACAAACACAGCTCTCCAATACAGTACAAGCACAGCAGTCCAGTACAGTACAAATGCAGAACTCCAGTACAGTACAAACACAGCACTCCAGTACAGTAGAAACTGCACTTCAGTAGAGTACAAGCACAGCACTCCAGTATGGTAGAAACACAGCACTCCAATACAGTACTGACACAGCACTCCAGTACAGTAAAGACACAGTGCTCCAGTACAGTACAGACACAGCACTCCAGTACAGTACAGACACAGCACTCCAGTACAGTACAGACACAGAACTCCAAAATAGAAGACGCAGAACTCCAGTACAGTACAGATACAGCACTCCAGTAAAGTACAGTACAAACACAGTTCTCCAGTACAGTACAAACAAAACACTCCAGTACAGTACAGACACAGCACTCCAGTTGAGTACAAATGCAGCACTCCAGTACAGTACAGACACAGCACTCCAGTACAGTAGAAACTGCACTTCAGTACAGTACAAGCACAGCACTCCAGTATGGTAGAAACACAGCACTCCAGTACAGTACTGACACAGCACTCCAGTACAGTAAAGACACAGTGCTCCAGTAAAGTACAGACACAGCACTCCAGTACAGAACAAACACAGCACTCCAGTACAGTACAGACACAGAACTCCAAAATAGAAGATGTAGAACTCCAGTACAGTACAGATACAGCACTCCAGTAAAGTACAGTACAAACACAGTTCTCCAGTACAGTACAAAAAAAACACTCCAGTACAGTACAGACACAGGACTCCAGTTCAGTACAAATGCAGCACTCCAGTACAGTACAGACACAGCACTCCAGTACAGTAGAAACTGCACTTCAGTACAGTACAAGCACAGCACTCCAGTATGGTAGAAACACAGCACTCCAGTACAGTACTGACACAGCACTCCAGTACAGTAAAGACACAGTGCTCCAGTACAGTACAGACACAGCACTCCAGTACAATACAAACACAGCACTCCAGTACAGTACACACACAGCACTCCAGTACAGTACAGTACAGACACAGCAGTCCAGTACAACATAAACACAGCACTCCAGTACAATACTAACACAGCACTCCAGTTCAGTACAGACACAGCACTCCAGTACAGTACAAACACAGCACTCCAGTACAGTAAAAACACAGCTCTCCAATACAGTACAAGCACTGCACTCCGGTACAGTACAGATTCAGCACTCCAGTACAGTATAAACACAGCACTCCAGTACAGTACAAACACAGCACTCCGGTACAGTACAAACACACCACTCCAGTACAGTACAAACACAGCACTCTAGTACAGTACAGACACAGAACTCCAAAATAGAAGACACAGAACTCCAGTACAGTACACACACAGCACTCCAGTACAGTACAAGCACTGCACTCCGGTACAGAACAGATTCAGCACTCCAGTACAGTATAAACACAGCACTCCAGTACAGTACAAACACAGGACTCCGGTACAGTACAAACACACCACTCCAGTACAGTACAAACACAGCACTCCAGTACAGTACAGACACAGAACTCCAAAATAGAAGACACAGAACTCCAGTACAGTACAGATACAACACTGCAGTAAAGTACAGTACAAACACAGTACTCCAGTATAGTACAAACAAAACACTCCAGTACAGTACAGACACTGCACTCCAGTTGAGTACAAATGCAGCACTTCAGTACAGTACAGAAACAGCACTCCAGTACAGTAGAAACTGCACTTCAGTACAGTACAAGCACAGCACTCCAGTACAGTACTGACACAGCACTCCAGTACAATACATACACAGCACTCCAGTACAGTACACACACAGCACTCCAGTACGGTACAGTACAGACACAACAGTCCAGTATAACATAAACACAGCACTCCAGTTCAGTACAGACACAGCATTCCAGTACAGTAAAAACACAGCACTCCTGTACAGTACAGACACAGCACTCCAGTACAGTAGAAACTGCACTTCAGTACAGTACAAGCACAGCACTCCAGTATGGTACAAACACAGCACTCCAGTACAGTACTGACACAGCACTCCAGTACAATACATACACTGCACTCCAGTACAGTACACACACAGCACTCCAGTACAGTACAGTACAGACACAGCAGTCCAGTATAACATAAACACAGCACTCCAGTTCAGTACAGACACAGCACTCCAGTACAGTAAAGCACAGCACGACTGTACAGTACAGACACAGCACTCCAATACAGTACAGACACAGCACTCCTGTACAGTACAAACACAGCATTCCAGTACAGTACAGACACAGCTCTCCAATACAGTACAAGCACAGCACTCCAGTACAGTACAAATGCAGAACTCCAGTACAGTACAAACACAGCACTCCAGTACAGTACAAACTCAGCACTCCAGTACAGTATAAACACAACACTCCAGTACAGTACAAATGCAGAACTCCAGTACAGTACAAACACAGCACTCCATTACAGTAAAAACACACCACTCCAGTACAGTACAGACACAGAACTCCAGTACAGTACAAACACAGCTCTCCAATACAGTACAAACACAGCACTCCAGTAGAGTACAAACACAGCACTCCTGTGCAGTACAAACACACCACTCCAGTACAGTAAAAACACAGCTCTCCAATACAGTACAAACACAGCACTCCAGTACAGTACAGACAAAGAACTCCAAAATAGAAGACGCAGAACTCCAGTACAGTACAGAAACAGGACTCCAGTAAAGTACAGTAAAAACACAGTTCTCCAGTACAGTACAAACAAAACACTCCAGTACAGTACAGACACAGCCCTCCAGTTGAGTACAAATGCAGCACTCCAGTACAGTACTGACACAGCACTCCAGTACAGTAAAGACACAGTGCTCCAGTACAGTACAGAAACAGCACTCCAGTACAATACAAACACAGCACTCCAGTACAGTACACACACAGCACTCCAGTACAGTACAGTACAGACACAGCAGTCCAGTACAACATAAACACAGCACTCCAGTACGATACTAACACAGCACTCCAGTTCAGTACAGACACAGCACTCCAGTACAGTACAAACACAGCACTCCAGTACAGTAAAAACACAGCTCTCCAATACAGTACAAGCACTGCACTCCGGTACAGTACAGATTCAGCACTCCAGTACAGTATAAACACAGCACTCCAGTACAGTACAAACACAGCACTCCGGTACAGTACAAACACACCACTCCAGTACAGTACAAACACAGCACTCCAGTACAGTACAGACACAGAACTCCAAAATAGAAGACACAGAACTCCAGTACAGTACAGATACAACACTCCAGTAAACTACAGTACAAACACAGTACTCCAGTATAGTACAAACAAAACACTCCAGTACAGTACAGACACTGCACTCCAGTTCAGTACAAATGCAGCACTCCAGTACAGTACAGACACAGCACTCCAGTACAGTAGAAACTGCACTTCAGTACAGTACAAGCACAGCACTCCAGTATGGTACAAACACAGCACTCCAGTACAGTACTGACAGAGCACTCCAGTACAATACATACACAGCACTCCAGTACAGTACACACACAGCACTCCAGTACAGTAAAAACACAGCACTCCTGTACAGTACAGACACAGCACTCCAGTACAGTACAGACACAGCACTCCTGTACAGTACAAACACAGCATTCCAGTACAGTACAGACACTGCTCTCCAATACAGTACAAGCACAGCACTCCAGTACAGTACAAATGCAGAACTCCAGTACAGTACAAACTCAGCCCTCCAGTTCAGTACAAACACAACACTCCAGTACAGTACAAATGCAGAACTCCAGTGCAGTACAAACACAGCACTCTAGTACAGTACAGACACAGCACTCCAGTACAGTAGAAACTGCACTTCAGTACAGTACAAGCACAGCACTCCAGTATGGTACAAACACAGCACTCCAGTACAGTACTGACACAGCACTCCAGTACAATACATACACTGCACTCCAGTACAGTACACACACAGCACTCCAGTACAGTACAGTACAGACACAGCAGTCCAGTATAACATAAACACAGCACTCCAGTTCAGTACAGACACAGCACTCCAGTACAGTAAAGCACAGCACGACTGTACAGTACAGACACAGCACTCCAATACAGTACAGACACAGCACTCCTGTACAGTACAAACACAGCATTCCAGTACAGTACAGACACAGCTCTCCAATACAGTACAAGCACAGCACTCCAGTACAGTACAAATGCAGAACTCCAGTACAGTACAAACACAGCACTCCAGTACAGTACAAACTCAGCACTCCAGTACAGTATAAACACAACACTCCAGTACAGTACAAATGCAGAACTCCAGTACAGTACAAACACAGCACTCCATTACAGTAAAAACACACCACTCCAGTACAGTACAGACACAGAACTCCAGTACAGTACAAACACAGCTCTCCAATACAGTACAAACACAGCACTCCAGTAGAGTACAAACACAGCACTCCTGTGCAGTACAAACACACCACTCCAGTACAGTAAAAACACAGCTCTCCAATACAGTACAAACACAGCACTCCAGTACAGTACAGACAAAGAACTCCAAAATAGAAGACGCAGAACTCCAGTACAGTACAGAAACAGGACTCCAGTAAAGTACAGTAAAAACACAGTTCTCCAGTACAGTACAAACAAAACACTCCAGTACAGTACAGACACAGCCCTCCAGTTGAGTACAAATGCAGCACTCCAGTACAGTACTGACACAGCACTCCAGTACAGTAAAGACACAGTGCTCCAGTACAGTACAGAAACAGCACTCCAGTACAATACAAACACAGCACTCCAGTACAGTACACACACAGCACTCCAGTACAGTACAGTACAGACACAGCAGTCCAGTACAACATAAACACAGCACTCCAGTACGATACTAACACAGCACTCCAGTTCAGTACAGACACAGCACTCCAGTACAGTACAAACACAGCACTCCAGTACAGTAAAAACACAGCTCTCCAATACAGTACAAGCACTGCACTCCGGTACAGTACAGATTCAGCACTCCAGTACAGTATAAACACAGCACTCCAGTACAGTACAAACACAGCACTCCGGTACAGTACAAACACACCACTCCAGTACAGTACAAACACAGCACTCCAGTACAGTACAGACACAGAACTCCAAAATAGAAGACACAGAACTCCAGTACAGTACAGATACAACACTCCAGTAAACTACAGTACAAACACAGTACTCCAGTATAGTACAAACAAAACACTCCAGTACAGTACAGACACTGCACTCCAGTTCAGTACAAATGCAGCACTCCAGTACAGTACAGACACAGCACTCCAGTACAGTAGAAACTGCACTTCAGTACAGTACAAGCACAGCACTCCAGTATGGTACAAACACAGCACTCCAGTACAGTACTGACAGAGCACTCCAGTACAATACATACACAGCACTCCAGTACAGTACACACACAGCACTCCAGTACAGTAAAAACACAGCACTCCTGTACAGTACAGACACAGCACTCCAGTACAGTACAGACACAGCACTCCTGTACAGTACAAACACAGCATTCCAGTACAGTACAGACACTGCTCTCCAATACAGTACAAGCACAGCACTCCAGTACAGTACAAATGCAGAACTCCAGTACAGTACAAACTCAGCCCTCCAGTTCAGTACAAACACAACACTCCAGTACAGTACAAATGCAGAACTCCAGTGCAGTACAAACACAGCACTCTAGTACAGTACAAACACAGCACTCCAGTACAGTACAGATTCAGCACTCCAGTACAGTATAAACACAGCACTCCAGTACAGTACAAACTCAGCACTCCAGTACAGTACTGACACAGCACTCCAGTACAGTAAAGACACAGTGCTCCAGTACAGTACAGACACAGCACTCCAGTACAACATAAACACAGCACTCCAGTACGATACTAACACAGCACACCAGTTCAGTACAGACACAGCTCTCCAATACAGTACAAGCACTGCACTCCGGTACAGTACAGATTCAGCACTCCAGTAAACTACAGTACAAACACAGTACACCAGTATAGTACAAAAAAAACACTCCAGTACAGTACAGACACTGCACTCCAGTTGAGTACAGACACAGCACTCCTGTACAGTACAAACACAGCATTCCAGTACAGTACAGACACAGCTCTCCAATACAGTACAAGCACAGCACTCCAGTACAGTAGAAATGCAGAACTCCAGTACAGTATAAACACAGCACTCCTGTACAGTACAAACTCAGCACTCCAGTACAGTACAAACACAGCTCTCCAATACAGTTCAAACACAGCACTCCAGTACAGTACAAGCACACCACTCCAGTAAAATACAGACACAGCACTCCAGAACAGTCCAGATACAGAACTCCAAAATAGAAGACACAGAACTCCAGTACAGTACAAACACAGCACTCCAGTACAGTACAGATTCAGCACTCCAGTACAGTATAAACACAGCACTCCAGTGCCGTATAAACACAGCACTACAGAACAGTACAAACCCAAAAACTCCGGTAGAGAACAAACACTGCACTCCAATACGGAACAAACACAACACTCCAGCACATTTCAAACCCAGTACTCCAGTACAGTGCAGATTCAGCACTCCAGTACAGTATAAACACAGCACTCCAGTACAGTACAAACACAGCACTCCGGTACAGTACAAACACACCACTCCAGTACAGTACAAACACAGCACTCCAGTACAGTACAGACACAGAACTCCAAAATAGAAGACACAGAACTCCAGTACAGTACAGATACAACACTCCAGTAAACTACAGTACAAACACAGTACTCCAGTATAGTACAAACAAAACACTCCAGTACAGTACAGACACTGCACTCCAGTTCAGTACAGACACAGCACTCCAGTACAGTAGAAACTGCACCTCAGTAGAGTACAAGCACAGCACTCCAGTATGGTAGAAACACAGCACTCCAATACAGTACTGACACAGCACTCCAGTACAGTAAAGACACAGTGCTCCAGTACAGTACAGACACAGCACTCCAGTACAGTACAAACACAACACTCCAGTACAGTACAGACACAGAACTCCAAAATAGAAGACACAGAACTCCAGTACAGTACAGATACAACACTCCAGTAAACTACAGTACAAACACAGTACTCCAGTATAGTACAAACAAAACACTCCAGTACAGTACAGACACTGCACTCCAGTTCAGTACAAGCACAGCACTCCAGTATGGTACAAACACAGCACTCCAGTACAGTACTGACACAGCACTCCAATACAATACATACACAGCACTCCAGTACAGTAAAAACACAGCACTCCTGTACAGTACAGACACAGCACTCCAGTACTGTACAGACACAGCACTCCTGTACAGTACAAACACAGCATTCCAGTACAGTACAGGCACAGCTCTCCAATACAGTACAAGCACAGCACTCCAGTACAGTACAGACACAGAACTCCAAAATAGAAGACGCAGAACTCCAGTACAGTACAGATACAGGACTCCAGTAAAGTACAGAAAAAACACAGTTCTCCAGTACAGTACAAACAAAACACTCCAGTACAGTACAGACACAGCACTCCAGTTGAGTACAAATGCAGCACTCCAGTACAGTACAGACACAGCACTCCAGTACAGTAGAAACTGCACTTCAGTACAGTACAAGCACAGCACTCCAGTATGGTAGAAACACAGCACTCCAGTACAGTACTGACACAGCACTCCAGTACAGTAAAGACACAGTGCTCCAGTACAGTACAGACACAGCACTCCAGTACAATACAAACACAGCACTCCAGTACAGTACACACACAGCACTCCAGTACAGTACAGTACAGACACAGCAGTCCAGTACAACATAAACACAGCACTCCAGTACGATACTAACACAGCACTCCAGTTCAGTACAGACACAGCACTCCAGTACAGTACAAACACAGCACTCCAGTATAGTACAAACAAAACACTCCAGTACAGTACAGACACTGCACTCCAGTTCAGTACAAATGCAGCACTCCAGTACAGTACAGACACAGCACTCCAGTACAGTAGAAACTGCACGTCAGTACAGTACAAGCACAGCACTCCAGTATGGTACAAACACAGCACTCCAGTACAGTACTGACACAGCACTCCAGTACAATACATACACAGCACTCCAGTACAGTAAAAACACAGCACTCCTGTACAGTACAGACACAGCACTCCAGTACTGTACAGACACAGCACTCCTGTACAGTACAAACACAGCATTCCAGTACAGTACAGGCACAGCTCTCCAATACAGTACAAGCACAGCACTCCAGTACAGTACAGACACAGAACTCCAAAATAGAAGACGCAGAACTCCAGTACAGTACAGATACAGGACTCCAGTAAAGTACAGAAAAAACACAGTTCTCCAGTACAGTACAAACAAAACACTCCAGTACAGTACAGACACAGCACTCCAGTACAGTAGAAACTGCACTTCAGTACAGTACAAGCACAGCACTCCAGTATGGTAGAAACACAGCACTCCAGTACAGTACTGACACAGCACTCCAGTACAGTAAAGACACAGTGCTCCAGTACAGTACAGACACAGCACTCCAGTACAATACAAACACAGCACTCCAGTACAGTACACACACAGCACTCCAGTACAGTACAGTACAGACACAGCAGTCCAGTACAACATAAACACAGCACTCCAGTTCAGTACAGACACAGCACTCCAGTACAGTACAAACACAGCACTCCTGTACAGTACAGACACAGCACTCCAGTACTGTACAGACACAGCACTCCTGTACAGTACAAACACAGCATTCCAGTACAGTACAGGCACAGCTCTCCAATACAGTACAAGCACAGCACTCCAGTACAGTACAGACACAGAACTCCAAAATAGAAGACGCAGAACTCCAGTACAGTACAGATACAGGACTCCAGTAAAGTACAGAAAAAACACAGTTCTCCAGTACAGTACAAACAAAACACTCCAGTACAGTACAGACACAGCACTCCAGTTGAGTACAAATGCAGCACTCCAGTACAGTACAGACACAGCACTCCAGTACAGTAGAAACTGCACTTCAGTACAGTACAAGCACAGCACTCCAGTATGGTAGAAACACAGCACTCCAGTACAGTACTGACACAGCACTCCAGTACAGTAAAGACACATTGCTCCAGTACAGTACAGACACAGCACTCCAGTACAATACAAACACAGCACTCCAGTACAGTACACACACAGCACTCCAGTACAGTACAGTACAGACACAGCAGTCCAGTACAACATAAACACAGCACTCCAGTACGATACTAACACAGCACTCCAGTTCAGTACAGACACAGCACTCCAGTACAGTACAAACACAGCACTCCTGTACAGTACAAACACAGCATTCCAGTACAGTACAGGCACAGCTCTCCAATACAGTACAAGCACAGCACTCCAGTACAGTACAGACACAGAACTCCAAAATAGAAGACGCAGAACTCCAGTACAGTACAGATACAGGACTCCAGTAAAGTACAGAAAAAACACAGTTCTCCAGTACAGTACAAACAAAACACTCCAGTACAGTACAGACACAGCACTCCAGTACAGTAGAAACTGCACTTCAGTACAGTACAAGCACAGCACTCCAGTATGGTAGAAACACAGCACTCCAGTACAGTACTGACACAGCACTCCAGTACAGTAAAGACACAGTGCTCCAGTACAGTACAGACACAGCACTCCAGTACAATACAAACACAGCACTCCAGTACAGTACACACACAGCACTCCAGTACAGTACAGTACAGACACAGCAGTCCAGTACAACATAAACACAGCACTCCAGTTCAGTACAGACACAGCACTCCAGTACAGTACAAACACAGCACTCCTGTACAGTACAGACACAGCACTCCAGTACTGTACAGACACAGCACTCCTGTACAGTACAAACACAGCATTCCAGTACAGTACAGGCACAGCTCTCCAATACAGTACAAGCACAGCACTCCAGTACAGTACAGACACAGAACTCCAAAATAGAAGACGCAGAACTCCAGTACAGTACAGATACAGGACTCCAGTAAAGTACAGAAAAAACACAGTTCTCCAGTACAGTACAAACAAAACACTCCAGTACAGTACAGACACAGCACTCCAGTACAGTAGAAACTGCACTTCAGTACAGTACAAGCACAGCACTCCAGTATGGTAGAAACACAGCACTCCAGTACAGTACTGACACAGCACTCCAGTACAGTAAAGACACAGTGCTCCAGTACAGTACAGACACAGCACTCCAGTACAATACAAACACAGCACTCCAGTACAGTACACACACAGCACTCCAGTACAGTACAGTACAGACACAGCAGTCCAGTACAACATAAACACAGCACTCCAGTTCAGTACAGACACAGCACTCCAGTACAGTACAAACACAGCACTCCTGTACAGTACAGACACAGCACTCCAGTACTGTACAGACACAGCACTCCTGTACAGTACAAACACAGCATTCCAGTACAGTACAGGCACAGCTCTCCAATACAGTACAAGCACAGCACTCCAGTACAGTACAGACACAGAACTCCAAAATAGAAGACGCAGAACTCCAGTACAGTACAGATACAGGACTCCAGTAAAGTACAGAAAAAACACAGTTCTCCAGTACAGTACAAACAAAACACTCCAGTACAGTACAGACACAGCACTCCAGTTGAGTACAAATGCAGCACTCCAGTACAGTACAGACACAGCACTCCAGTACAGTAGAAACTGCACTTCAGTACAGTACAAGCACAGCACTCCAGTATGGTAGAAACACAGCACTCCAGTACAGTACTGACACAGCACTCCAGTACAGTAAAGACACATTGCTCCAGTACAGTACAGACACAGCACTCCAGTACAATACAAACACAGCACTCCAGTACAGTACACACACAGCACTCCAGTACAGTACAGTACAGACACAGCAGTCCAGTACAACATAAACACAGCACTCCAGTACGATACTAACACAGCACTCCAGTTCAGTACAGACACAGCACTCCAGTACAGTACAAACACAGCACTCCTGTACAGTACAAACACAGCATTCCAGTACAGTACAGGCACAGCTCTCCAATACAGTACAAGCACAGCACTCCAGTACAGTACAGACACAGAACTCCAAAATAGAAGACGCAGAACTCCAGTACAGTACAGATACAGGACTCCAGTAAAGTACAGAAAAAACACAGTTCTCCAGTACAGTACAAACAAAACACTCCAGTACAGTACAGACACAGCACTCCAGTACAGTAGAAACTGCACTTCAGTACAGTACAAGCACAGCACTCCAGTATGGTAGAAACACAGCACTCCAGTACAGTACTGACACAGCACTCCAGTACAGTAAAGACACAGTGCTCCAGTACAGTACAGACACAGCACTCCAGTACAATACAAACACAGCACTCCAGTACAGTACACACACAGCACTCCAGTACAGTACAGTACAGACACAGCAGTCCAGTACAACATAAACACAGCACTCCAGTTCAGTACAGACACAGCACTCCAGTACAGTACAAACACAGCACTCCTGTACAGTACAGACACAGCACTCCAGTACTGTACAGACACAGCACTCCTGTACAGTACAAACACAGCATTCCAGTACAGTACAGGCACAGCTCTCCAATACAGTACAAGCACAGCACTCCAGTACAGTACAGACACAGAACTCCAAAATAGAAGACGCAGAACTCCAGTACAGTACAGATACAGGACTCCAGTAAAGTACAGAAAAAACACAGTTCTCCAGTACAGTACAAACAAAACACTCCAGTACAGTACAGACACAGCACTCCAGTTGAGTACAAATGCAGCACTCCAGTACAGTACAGACACAGCACTCCAGTACAGTAGAAACTGCACTTCAGTACAGTACAAGCACAGCACTCCAGTATGGTAGAAACACAGCACTCCAGTACAGTACTGACACAGCACTCCAGTACAGTAAAGACACAGTGCTCCAGTACAGTACAGACACAGCACTCCAGTACAATACAAACACAGCACTCCAGTACAGTACACACACAGCACTCCAGTACAGTACAGTACAGACACAGCAGTCCAGTACAACATAAACACAGCACTCCAGTTCAGTACAGACACAGCACTCCAGTACAGTACAAACACAGCACTCCTGTACAGTACAGACACAGCACTCCAGTACTGTACAGACACAGCACTCCTGTACAGTACAAACACAGCATTCCAGTACAGTACAGGCACAGCTCTCCAATACAGTACAAGCACAGCACTCCAGTACAGTACAGACACAGAACTCCAAAATAGAAGACGCAGAACTCCAGTACAGTACAGATACAGGACTCCAGTAAAGTACAGAAAAAACACAGTTCTCCAGTACAGTACAAACAAAACACTCCAGTACAGTACAGACACAGCACTCCAGTTGAGTACAAATGCAGCACTCCAGTACAGTACAGACACAGCACTCCAGTACAGTAGAAACTGCACTTCAGTACAGTACAAGCACAGCACTCCAGTATGGTAGAAACACAGCACTCCAGTACAGTACTGACACAGCACTCCAGTACAGTAAAGACACATTGCTCCAGTACAGTACAGACACAGCACTCCAGTACAATACAAACACAGCACTCCAGTACAGTACACACACAGCACTCCAGTACAGTACAGTACAGACACAGCAGTCCAGTACAACATAAACACAGCACTCCAGTACGATACTAACACAGCACTCCAGTTCAGTACAGACACAGCACTCCAGTACAGTACAAACACAGCACTCCTGTACAGTACAAACACAGCATTCCAGTACAGTACAGGCACAGCTCTCCAATACAGTACAAGCACAGCACTCCAGTACAGTACAGACACAGAACTCCAAAATAGAAGACGCAGAACTCCAGTACAGTACAGATACAGGACTCCAGTAAAGTACAGAAAAAACACAGTTCTCCAGTACAGTACAAACAAAACACTCCAGTACAGTACAGACACAGCACTCCAGTACAGTAGAAACTGCACTTCAGTACAGTACAAGCACAGCACTCCAGTATGGTAGAAACACAGCACTCCAGTACAGTACTGACACAGCACTCCAGTACAGTAAAGACACAGTGCTCCAGTACAGTACAGACACAGCACTCCAGTACAATACAAACACAGCACTCCAGTACAGTACACACACAGCACTCCAGTACAGTACAGTACAGACACAGCAGTCCAGTACAACATAAACACAGCACTCCAGTTCAGTACAGACACAGCACTCCAGTACAGTACAAACACAGCACTCCTGTACAGTACAGACACAGCACTCCAGTACTGTACAGACACAGCACTCCTGTACAGTACAAACACAGCATTCCAGTACAGTACAGGCACAGCTCTCCAATACAGTACAAGCACAGCACTCCAGTACAGTACAGACACAGAACTCCAAAATAGAAGACGCAGAACTCCAGTACAGTACAGATACAGGACTCCAGTAAAGTACAGAAAAAACACAGTTCTCCAGTACAGTACAAACAAAACACTCCAGTACAGTACAGACACAGCACTCCAGTACAGTAGAAACTGCACTTCAGTACAGTACAAGCACAGCACTCCAGTATGGTAGAAACACAGCACTCCAGTACAGTACTGACACAGCACTCCAGTACAGTAAAGACACAGTGCTCCAGTACAGTACAGACACAGCACTCCAGTACAATACAAACACAGCACTCCAGTACAGTACACACACAGCACTCCAGTACAGTACAGTACAGACACAGCAGTCCAGTACAACATAAACACAGCACTCCAGTTCAGTACAGACACAGCACTCCAGTACAGTACAAACACAGCACTCCTGTACAGTACAGACACAGCACTCCAGTACTGTACAGACACAGCACTCCTGTACAGTACAAACACAGCATTCCAGTACAGTACAGGCACAGCTCTCCAATACAGTACAAGCACAGCACTCCAGTACAGTACAGACACAGAACTCCAAAATAGAAGACGCAGAACTCCAGTACAGTACAGATACAGGACTCCAGTAAAGTACAGAAAAAACACAGTTCTCCAGTACAGTACAAACAAAACACTCCAGTACAGTACAGACACAGCACTCCAGTTGAGTACAAATGCAGCACTCCAGTACAGTACAGACACAGCACTCCAGTACAGTAGAAACTGCACTTCAGTACAGTACAAGCACAGCACTCCAGTATGGTAGAAACACAGCACTCCAGTACAGTACTGACACAGCACTCCAGTACAGTAAAGACACATTGCTCCAGTACAGTACAGACACAGCACTCCAGTACAATACAAACACAGCACTCCAGTACAGTACACACACAGCACTCCAGTACAGTACAGTACAGACACAGCAGTCCAGTACAACATAAACACAGCACTCCAGTACGATACTAACACAGCACTCCAGTTCAGTACAGACACAGCACTCCAGTACAGTACAAACACAGCACTCCTGTACAGTACAAACACAGCATTCCAGTACAGTACAGGCACAGCTCTCCAATACAGTACAAGCACAGCACTCCAGTACAGTACAGACACAGAACTCCAAAATAGAAGACGCAGAACTCCAGTACAGTACAGATACAGGACTCCAGTAAAGTACAGAAAAAACACAGTTCTCCAGTACAGTACAAACAAAACACTCCAGTACAGTACAGACACAGCACTCCAGTACAGTAGAAACTGCACTTCAGTACAGTACAAGCACAGCACTCCAGTATGGTAGAAACACAGCACTCCAGTACAGTACTGACACAGCACTCCAGTACAGTAAAGACACAGTGCTCCAGTACAGTACAGACACAGCACTCCAGTACAATACAAACACAGCACTCCAGTACAGTACACACACAGCACTCCAGTACAGTACAGTACAGACACAGCAGTCCAGTACAACATAAACACAGCACTCCAGTTCAGTACAGACACAGCACTCCAGTACAGTACAAACACAGCACTCCTGTACAGTACAGACACAGCACTCCAGTACTGTACAGACACAGCACTCCTGTACAGTACAAACACAGCATTCCAGTACAGTACAGGCACAGCTCTCCAATACAGTACAAGCACAGCACTCCAGTACAGTACAGACACAGAACTCCAAAATAGAAGACGCAGAACTCCAGTACAGTACAGATACAGGACTCCAGTAAAGTACAGAAAAAACACAGTTCTCCAGTACAGTACAAACAAAACACTCCAGTACAGTACAGACACAGCACTCCAGTTGAGTACAAATGCAGCACTCCAGTACAGTACAGACACAGCACTCCAGTACAGTAGAAACTGCACTTCAGTACAGTACAAGCACAGCACTCCAGTATGGTAGAAACACAGCACTCCAGTACAGTACTGACACAGCACTCCAGTACAGTAAAGACACATTGCTCCAGTACAGTACAGACACAGCACTCCAGTACAATACAAACACAGCACTCCAGTACAGTACACACACAGCACTCCAGTACAGTACAGTACAGACACAGCAGTCCAGTACAACATAAACACAGCACTCCAGTACGATACTAACACAGCACTCCAGTTCAGTACAGACACAGCACTCCAGTACAGTACAAACACAGCACTCCAGTATAGTACAAACAAAACACTCCAGTACAGTACAGACACTGCACTCCAGTTCAGTACAAATGCAGCACTCCAGTACAGTACAGACACAGCACTCCAGTACAGTAGAAACTGCACCTCAGTACAGTACAAGCACAGCACTCCAGTATGGTACAAACACAGCACTCCAGTACAGTACTGACACAGCACTCCAGTACAATACATACACAGCACTCCAGTACAGTAAAAACACAGCACTCCTGTACAGTACAGACACAGCACTCCAGTACTGTACAGACACAGCACTCCTGTACAGTAAAAACACAGCATTCCAGTACAGTACAGGCACAGCTCTCCAATACAGTACAAGCACAGCACTCCAGTACAGTACAGACACAGAACTCCAAAATAGAAGACGCAGAACTCCAGTACAGTACAGATACAGGACTCCAGTAAAGTACAGAAAAAACACAGTTCTCCAGTACAGTACAAACAAAACACTCCAGTACAGTACAGACACAGCACTCCAGTACAGTAGAAACTGCACTTCAGTACAGTACAAGCACAGCACTCCAGTATGGTAGAAACACAGCACTCCAGTACAGTACTGACACAGCAGTCCAGTACAGTAAAGACACAGTGCTCCAGTACAGTACAGACACAGCACTCCAGTACAATACAAACACAGCACTCCAGTACAGTACACACACAGCACTCCAGTACAGTACAGTACAGACACTGCAGTCCAGTACAACATAAACACAGCACTCCAGTACGATACTAACACAGCACTCCAGTACAGTACAAACACAACACTCCAGTATAGTACAAGCATAACACTCCAGTTCAGTACAAATGCAGCACTCCAGTACAGTACAGACACAGCACTCCAGTACAGTAGAAACTGCACCTCAGTACAGTACAAGCACAGCACTCCAGGATGGTACAAACACAGCACTCCAGTACAGTACTGACACAGCACTCCAGTACAATACATACACAGCACTCCAGTACAGTAAAAACACAGCACTCCTGTACAGTACAGACACAGCACTCCAGTACTGTACAGACACAGCACTCCTGTACAGTACAAACACAGCATTCCAGTACAGTACAGGCACAGCTCTCCAATACAGTACAAGCACAGCACTCCAGTACAGTACAAATGCAGAACTCCAGTACAGTACAAACACAGCACTCCAGTACAGTACAAACTCAGCACTCCAGTACAGTACAAACACAGAACTCCAATACAGTACAAATGCAGAACTCCAGTGCAGTACAAGCACAGCACTCCAGTATGGTAGAAACACAGCACTCCAGTACAGTAAAGACACAGTGCTCCAGTACAGTACAGACACAGCACTCCAGTACAATACAAACACAGCACTCCAGTACAGTACACACACAGCACTCCAGTACAGTACAGTACAGACACAGCAGTCCAGTACAACATAAACACAGCACTCCAGTACGATACTAACACAGCACTCCAGTTCAGTACAGACACAGCACTCCAGTACAGTACAAACACAGCACTCCAGTATAGTACAAACAAAACACTCCAGTACAGTACAGACACTGCACTCCAGTTCAGTACAAATGCAGCACTCCAGTACAGTACAGACACAGCACTCCAGTACAGTAGAAACTGCACCTCAGTACAGTACAAGCACAGCACTCCAGTATGGTACAAACACAGCACTCCAGTACAGTACTGACACAGCACTCCAGTACAATACATACACAGCACTCCAGTACAGTACACACACAGCACTCCAGTACAGTAAAAACACAGCAATCCTGTACAGTACAGACACAGCACTCCAGTACTATACAGACACAGCACTCCTGTACAGTACAAACACAGCATTCCAGTACAGTACAGACTCAGCTCTCCAATACAGTACAAGCACAGCACTCCAGTACAGTACAAATGCAGAACTCCAGTACAGTACAAACACAGCAATCCAGTACAGTATAAACACAGCACTCCAGTAGACTACAAACTCAGCACTCCAGTACAGTACAAACACAGCTCTCCAATACAGTTCAAACACAGCACTCCAGTGCAGTACAAGCACACCACTCCAGTAACATACAGACACAGAACTCCAGAACAGTCCAGATACAGAACTCCAAAATAGAAGACACAGAACTCCAGTACAGTACAAATGCAGAACTCCAGTACAGTACAAACACAGCAATCCAGTACAGTATAAACACAGCACTCCAGTAGAGTACAAACTCAGCACTCCAGTACAGTACAAACACAGCTCTCCAATACAGTTCAAACACAGCACTCCAGTGCAGTACAAGCACACCACTCCAGTAACATACAGACACAGAACTCCAGAACAGTCCAGATACAGAACTCCAAAATAGAAGACACAGAACTCCAGTACAGTACAAACACAACACACCAGTACAGTACAAACACAGCACTCCAGTACATTACAGATTCAGCACTCCAGTACAGTATAAACACAGCACTCCAGTGCCGTATAAACACAGCACTACAGTACAGTACAAACCCAAAAACTCGGGTAGAGAACAAACACTGCACTCCAATACGGAACAAACACAACACTCCAGCACAGTACAAACCCAGCACTCCAGTACAGTGCAGATTCTGCACTCCAGTACAGTATAAATACAGTACTCCAGTACAGTACAAACACAGCACTCCAGTACAGTACAAACACAGCACTTCAGTACAGTACAGATTCAGCACTCCAGTACAGCATAAATACAGTACTCCAGTACAGTATAAATACAGTACTCCAGTACAGTATAAATACAGTACTCCAGTACAGTACAAACACAGCACTCCAGTACATTACAAACACTACAGTACAGTACAAACACAGCATTCCAGTATAATACAAACACAGCAATACAGTACAGTACAAACACAGCACTCCAGTACAGTACAAACACAGCTCTCCAGTACAGTACAAATGCAGAACTCCAGTATAGTACAAACACAGCACTCCAGTACAGTACAGATTCAGCACTCCAGTACAGTATAAACACAGCACTCCAGTACAGTACAAACTCAGCACTCCAGTACAGTACAAACACAGCTCTCCAATACAGTTCAACCACAGCACTCCAGTACAGTACAGGGACACCACTCCAGTAAAATACAGACACAGCACTCCAGAACAGTCCAGATACAGAACTCCAAAATAGAAGACACAGAACTCCAGTACAGTACAAACACAACATTCCAGTACAGTACAAACACAGCACTCCAGTACAGTATAAACACAGCACTCCAGTGCCGTATAAACACAGCACTACAGTACAGTACAAACCCAACCCTCCGGTAGAGAACAAACACAGCACTCCAATACAGAACAAACACAACACTCCAGCACAGTACAAAACCAGCACCCCAGTACAGTGCAGATTCTGCACTCCAGTATAGTATAAATACAGTACTCCAGTACCGACCATAAAACACAGCACTCCAGTACAGTACAAAACACAGCACTCCAGTACAGTACACACACAGCACTCCAGTACAGTACAGTACAGACACAGCAGTCCAGTACAACATAAACACAGCACTCCAGTACAATACTAACACAGCACTCCAGTTCAGTACAAACACAGCACTCCGGTACAGTACAAACACACCACTCCAGTACAGTACAAACTCTGCACTCCAGTACAGTACAAACACTGCACTCCGGTACAGTACAGATTCAGCACTCCAAAATAGAAGACGCAGAACTCCAGTACAGTACCGATACAGGACTCCAGTAAAGTACAGTATAAACAAAGTACTCCAGTACAGTACGAAACAAAACACTCCAGTACAGTACAGACACAGCACTCCAGTACAGTAGAAACTGCACTTCAGTACAGTACAAGCACAGCACTCCAGTATGGTAGAAACACAGCACTCCAGTACAGTATTGACACAGCACTCCAGTACAGTAAAGACACAGTGCTCCAGTACAGTACAGACACAGCACTCCAGTACAATACAAACACAGCACTCCAGTACAGTACACACACAGCACTCCAGTACAGTACAGTACAGACACAGCAGTCCAGTACAACATAAACACAGCACTCCAGTACAATACTAACACAGCACTCCAGTTCAGTACAAACACAGCACTCCAGTACAGTACAAACACACCACTCCAGTACAGTACAAACACAGCACTCCAGTACAGTACAGTACAGACACAGCAGTCCAGTACAACATAAACACAGCACTCCAGTACAATACTAACACAGCACTCCAGTTCAGTACAAACACAGCACTCCAGTACAGTACAAACACACCACTCCAGTACAGTACAAACACTGCACTCCAGTACAGTATTGACACAGCACTCCAGTACAGTAAAGACACAGTGCTCCAGTACAGTACAGACACAGCACTCCAGTACAATACAAACACAGCACTCCAGTACAGTACACACACAGCACTCCAGTACAGTACAGTACAGACACAGCAGTCCAGTACAACATAAACACAGCACTCCAGTACAATACTAACACAGCACTCCAGTTCAGTACAAACAAAGCACTCCAGTACAGTACAAACACTGCACTCCTGTACAGTACAAACACTGCACTCCGGTACAGTACAGATTCAGCACTCCAGTACAGTATAAACACAGCACTCCAGTACAGTACAAAGACAGCACTCCAGTACAGTATAAACACAGCACTCCAGTACAGTACAAAGACAGCACTCCGGTACAGTACAAACACACCACTCCAGTACAGTACAAACACTGCACTCCAGTACAGTACAGACACAGAACTCCAAAATAGAAGACACAGAACTCCTATACAGTACAGATACAGCACTCCAGTAAACTACACTACAAACACAGTACTCCAGTACAGTACAAACAAAACACTCCAGTACAATACAAACACAGCACTCCAGTACAGTACACAAACAGCACTCCAGTACAGTACAGTACAGACACAGCAGTCCAGTACAACATAAACACAGCACTCCAGTACAATACTAACACAGCACTCCAGTTCAGTACAAACACAGCACTCCAGTACAGTACAAACACACCACTCCAGTACAGTACAAACTCTGCACTCCAGTACAGTATTGACACAGCACTCCAGTACTGTAGACACAGCACTCCAGTACAGTAAAAACACACCACTCCAGTACAGTACAGACACAGAGCTCCAGTACAGTACAAACACAGCTCTCCAATACAGTACAAACACAGCACTCCAGTAGAGTACAAACACAGCACTCCTGTGCAGTATAAACACAGCACTCCAGTACAGTACAAACACAGCTCTCCAATTCATTACAAACACAGCTCTCCAATACAGTAGAAACACAGCACTCCAGTACAGTACAGTATGAACAAAGTACTCCAGTACAGTACGAAACAAAACACTCCAGTACAGTACAGACACAGCACTCCAGTACAGTAGAAACTGCACTTCAGTACAGTACAAGCACAGCACTCCAGTATGGTAGAAACACAGCACTCCAGTACAGTATTGACACAGCACTCCAGTACAGTAAAGACACAGTGCTCCAGTACAGTACAGACACAGCACTCCAGTACAATACAAACACAGCACTCCAGTACAGTACACACACAGCACTCCAGTACAGTACAGTACAGACACAGCAGTCCAGTACAACATAAAAACAGCACTCCAGTACAATACTAACACAGCACTCCAGTTCAGTACAAACACAGCACTCCAGTACAGTACAAACACACCACTCCAGTACAGTACAAACACTGCACTCCAGTACAGTATTGACACAGCACTCCAGTACAGTATAAACACAGCACTCCAGTACAGTACAAACTCAGCACTCCAGTACAGTACAAACACAGCACTCCAGTACAGTACAGATTCTGCACTCCAGTACAGTATAAACACAGCACTCCAATACAGTATAAACACAGCACTCCAGTACAGTACAAACACAGCTCTCCAATACAGTACAAGCACAGCACTCCGGTACAGTACAGATTCAGCACTCCAGTACAGAATAAACACAGCACTCCAGTACAGTACAAACTCAGCTTTTCAATACAGTACAAACACAGCTCTCCAATACAGTACAAACACAGCACTCCAGTACTGTACAAATACAGCACTCCAGTGCAGTGCAGCCACAGCACTCCAGTACAGTACAAACACAGCACTCCAGTACAGTACAGTACAGACACAGCAGTCCAGTACAACATAAACACAGCACTCCAGTACATTACTAACACAGCACTCCAGTTCAGTACAAACACAGCACTCCAGTACAGTACAGTACAGACACAGCAGTCCAGTACAACATAAACACAGCACTCCAGTACAATACTAACACAGCACTCCAGTTCAGTACAAACACAGCACTCCAGTACAGTACAAACACACCACTCCAGTACAGTACAAACACTGCACTCCAGTACAGTATTGACACAGCACTCCAGTACAGTAAAGACACAGTGCTCCAGTACAGTACAGACACAGCACTCCAGTACAATACAAACACAGCACTCCAGTACAGTACACACACAGCACTCCAGTACAGTACAGTACAGACACAGCAGTCCAGTACAACATAAACACAGCACTCCAGTACAATACTAACACAGCACTCCAGTTCAGTACAAACAAAGCACTCCAGTACAGTACAAACACTGCACTCCTGTACAGTACAAACACTGCACTCCGGTACAGTACAGATTCAGCACTCCAGTACAGTATAAACACAGCACTCCAGTACAGTACAAAGACAGCACTCCAGTACAGTATAAACACAGCACTCCAGTACAGTACAAAGACAGCACTCCGGTACAGTACAAACACACCACTCCAGTACAGTACAAACACTGCACTCCAGTACAGTACAGACACAGAACTCCAAAATAGAAGACACAGAACTCCTATACAGTACAGATACAGCACTCCAGTAAACTACACTACAAACACAGTACTCCAGTACAGTACAAACAAAACGCTCCAGTACAATACAAACACAGCACTCCAGTACAGTACACAAACAGCACTCCAGTACAGTACAGTACAGACACAGCAGTCCAGTACAACATAAACACAGCACTCCAGTACAATACTAACACAGCACTCCAGTTCAGTACAAACACAGCACTCCAGTACAGTACAAACACACCACTCCAGTACAGTACAAACTCTGCACTCCAGTACAGTATTGACACAGCACTCCAGTACAGTAAAGACACAGTGCTCCAGTACAGTACAGACACAGCACTCCAGTACAATACAAACACAGCACTCCAGTACAGTACAGTACAGACAAAGCAGTCCAGTACAACATAAACACAGCACTCCAGTACAATACTAACACAGCACTCCAGTTCAGTACAAACACAGCACTCCAGTACAGTACAAACACACCACTCCAGTACAGTACAAACACTGCACTCCTGTATAGTACAAACACTGCACTCCAGTACAGTACAAACACAGCTCTCCAGTACAGTACAAATGCAGAACTCCAGTACAGTACAGATTCAGCACTCCAGTACAGTATAAACACAGCACTCCAGTACAGTACAAACTCAGCACTCCAGTACAGTACAAACACAGCACTCCAGTACAGTACAGATTCTGCACTCCAGTACAGTATAAACACAGCACTCCAATACAGTATAAACACAGCACTCCAGTACAGTACAAACACAGCTCTCCAATACAGTACAAGCACAGCACTCCGGTACAGTACAGATTCAGCACTCCAGTACAGAATAAACACAGCACTCCAGTACAGTACAAACTCAGCTTTTCAATACAGTACAAACACAGCTCTCCAATACAGTACAAACACAACACTCCAGTACTGTACAAATACAGCACTCCAGTGCAGTGCAGCCACAGCACTCCAGTACAGTCCAGACACAGCACTCCAGTACTGTAGACACAGCACTCCAGTACAGTAAAAACACACCACTCCAGTACAGTACAGACACAGAGCTCCAGTACAGTACAAACACAGCTCTCCAATACAGTACAAACACAGCACTACAGTAGAGTACAAACACAGCACTCCTGTGCAGTATAAACACAGCACTCCAGTACAGTACAAACACAGCTCTCCAATTCATTACAAACACAGCTCTCCAATACAGTAGAAACACAGCACTCCAGTACAGTACAGTATGAACAAAGTACTCCAGTACAGTACGAAACAAAACACTCCAGTACAGTACAGACACAGCACTCCAGTACAGTAGAAACTGCACTTCAGTACAGTACAAGCACAGCACTCCAGTATGGTAGAAACACAGCACTCCAGTACAGTATTGACACAGCACTCCAGTACAGTAAAGACACAGTGCTCCAGTACAGTACAGACACAGCACTCCAGTACAATACAAACACAGCACTCCAGTACAGTACACACACAGCACTCCAGTACAGTACAGTACAGACACAGCAGTCCAGTACAACATAAAAACAGCACTCCAGTACAATACTAACACAGCACTCCAGTTCAGTACAAACACAGCACTCCAGTACAGTACAAACACACCACTCCAGTACAGTACAAACACTGCACTCCAGTACAGTATTGACACAGCACTCCAGTACAGTATAAACACAGCACTCCAGTACAGTACAAACTCAGCACTCCAGTACAGTACAAACACAGCACTCCAGTACAGTACAGATTCTGCACTCCAGTACAGTATAAACACAGCACTCCAATACAGTATAAACACAGCACTCCAGTACAGTACAAACACAGCTCTCCAATACAGTACAAGCACAGCACTCCGGTACAGTACAGATTCAGCACTCCAGTACAGAATAAACACAGCACTCCAGTACAGTACAAACTCAGCTTTTCAATACAGTACAAACACAGCTCTCCAATACAGTACAAACACAGCACTCCAGTACTGTACAAATACAGCACTCCAGTGCAGTGCAGCCACAGCACTCCAGTACAGTCCAGACACAGCACTCCAGTACTGTAGACACAGCACTCCAGTACAGTAAAAACACACCACTCCAGTACAGTACAGACACAGAGCTCCAGTACAGTACAAACACAGCTCTCCAATACAGTACAAACACAGCACTCCAGTAGAGTACAAACACAGCACTCCTGTGCAGTATAAACACAGCACTCCAGTACAGTACAAACACAGCTCTCCAATTCATTACAAACACAGCTCTCCAATACAGTAGAAACACAGCACTCCAGTACAGTACAGTATGAACAAAGTACTCCAGTACAGTACGAAACAAAACACTCCAGTACAGTACAGACACAGCACTCCAGTACAGTAGAAACTGCACTTCAGTACAGTACAAGCACAGCACTCCAGTATGGTAGAAACACAGCACTCCAGTACAGTATTGACACAGCGCTCCAGTACAGTAAAGACACAGTGCTCCAGTACAGTACAGACACAGCACTCCAGTACAATACAAACACAGCACTCCAGTACAGTACACACACAGCACTCCAGTACAGTACAGTACAGACACAGCAGTCCAGTACAACATAAAAACAGCACTCCAGTACAATACTAACACAGCACTCCAGTTCAGTACAAACACAGCACTCCAGTACAGTACAAACACACCACTCCAGTACAGTACAAACACTGCACTCCAGTACAGTATTGACACAGCACTCCAGTACAGTAAAGACACAGTGCTCCAGTACCGTACAGACACAGCACTCCAGTACAATACAAACACAGCACTCCAGTACAGTACAAACACTGCACTCCTGTACAGTACAAACACTGCACTCCAGTACAGTACAAACACAGCTCTCCAGTACAGTACAAATGCAGAACTCCAGTACAGTACAAACACAGCACTCCAGTACAGTACAGATTCAGCACTCCAGTGCAGTATAAACACAGCACTCCAGTACAGTACAAACTCAGCACTCCAGTACAGTACAAACACTGCACTCCAGTACAGTACAGATTCTGCACTCCAGTACAGTATAAACACAGCACTCCAATACAGTATAAACACAGCACTCCAGTACAGTACAAACACAGCTCTCCAATACAGTACAAGCACAGCACTCTGGTACAGTACAGATTCAGCACTCCAGTACAGAATAAACACAGCACTCCAGTACAGTACAAACTCAGCTTTTCAATACAGTACAAACACAGCTCTCCAATACAGTACAAACACAGCACTCCAGTACTGTACAAATACAGCACTCCAGTGCAGTGCAGCCACAGCACTCCAGTACAGTCCAGACACAGCACTCCAGTACTGTAGACACAGCACTCCAGTACAGTAAAAACACACCACTCCAGTACAGTACAGACACAGAGCTCCAGTACAGTACAAACACAGCTCTCCAATACAGTACAAACACAGCACTCCTGTACAGGATAAACACAGCACTCCAGTACAGTACAAACACAGCTCTCCAATTCATTACAAACACAGCTCTCCAATACAGTAGAAACACAGCACTCCAGTACAGTACAAAGACAGCACTACAGTAGAGTACAAATACAGCACTCCTGTGCAGTATGAACACAGCACTCCAGTACAGTACAGACACAGAACTCCGGTACAGTACAAACACACCACTCCAGTACAGTACAAACACAGCACTCCAGTACAGTACAGACACAGAACACCAAAATAGAAGACGCAGAACTCCAGTACAGTACCGATACAGCACTCCAGTAAACTACAGTATGAACAAAGTACTCCAGTACAGTACGAAACAAAACACTCCAGTACAGTACAGACACAGCACTCCAGTACAGTAGAAACTGCACTTCAGTACAGTACAAGCACAGCACTCCAGTATGGTAGAAACACAGCACTCCAGTACAGTATTGACACAGCACTAAAGTACAGTAAAGACACAGTGCTCCAGTACAGTACAGACACAGCACTCCAGTACAATACAAACACAGCACTCCAGTACAGTACACACACAGCACTCCAGTACAGTACAGTACAGACACAGCAGTCCAGTACAACATAAAAACAGCACTCCAGTACAATACTAACACAGCACTCCAGTTCAGTACAAACACAGCACTCCAGTACAGTACAAACACACCACTCCAGTACAGTACAAACACTGCACTCCAGTACTGTATTGACACAGCACTCCAGTACAGTAAAGACACAGTGCTCCAGTACAGTACAGACACAGCACTCCAGTACAATACAAACACAGCACTCCAGTACAGTACACACACAGCACTCCAGTACAGTACAGTACAGACACAGCAGTCCAGTACAACATAAACACAGCACTCCAGTACAATACTAACACAGCACTCCAGTTCAGTACAAACACAGCACTCCAGTACAGTACAAACACACCACTCCAGTACAGTACAAACACTGCACTCCGGTACAGTACAGATTCAGCACTCCAGTACAGTATAAACACAGCACTCCAGTACAGTACAAAGACAGCACTCCGGTACAGTACAAACACACCACTCCAGTACAGTACAAACACTGCACTCCAGTACAGTACAGACACAGAACTCCAAAATAGAAGACACAGAACTCCTATACAGTACAGATACAGCACTCCAGTAAACTACACTACAAACACAGTATTCCAGTACAGTACAAACAAAACACTCCAGTACAATACAAACACAGCACTCCAGTACAGTACACACACAGCACTCCAGTACAGTACAGTACAGACACAGCAGTCCAGTACAACATAAACACAGCACTCCAGTACAATACTAACACAGCACTCCAGTTCAGTACAAACACAGCACTCCGGTACAGTACAAACACACCACTCCAGTACAGTACAAACACTGCACTCCAGTACAGTACAAACACTGCACTCCGGTACAGTACAGATTCAGCACTCCAGTACAGTATAAACACACCACTCCAGTACATTACAAACACAGCACTCCGGTACAGTACAAACACACCACTCCAGTACAGTAGAAACACTGCACTCCAGTACAGTACAGACACAGAACTCCAAAATAGAAGACACAGAACTCCAGTACAGTACAGATACAGCACTAAAGTAAACTACAGTACAAACACAGTACTCCAGTACAGTACAGTACAGACACAGCAGTCCAGTACAATATAAACACAGCACTCCAGTACAATACTAACACAGCACTCCAGTTCAGTACAAACACAGCACTCCGGCACAGTACAAACACACCACTCCAGTACAGTACAAACACTGCACTCCAGTACAGTACAAACACTGCACTCCGGTACAGTACAGATTCAGCACTCCAGTACAGTATAAACACAGCACTCCAGTACAGTACAAACACAGCACACTGGTACAGTACAAACACACCACTCCAGTACAGTACAAACACTGCACTCCAGTACAGTACAGGCACAGAACTCCAAAATAGAAGACACAGAACTCCAGTACAGTACAAACACAGCACTCCAGTACAGTAAAGACACAGTGCTCCAGTACAGTACAGACACAGCACTCCAGTACAGTACAAACACAGCACTCCAGCACAGTACAAACACAGCACTCTAGTACAGTACAAACACAGCACTCCGGTACAGTACAGATTCAGCACTCCAGTACAGTATAAACACAGCACTCCAGTACAGTACAAACTCAGCACTCCAGTACAGTACAAACACACCACTCCAGTACAGTTCAAACACAGCACTCCAGTACAGTACAGGCACACCACTCCAGTAAAATACAGACACAGCACTCCAGAACAGTCCAGATACAGAACTCCAAAATAGAAGACACAGAACTCCAGTACAGTACAAACACAACACTCCAGTACAGTACAAACACAGCACTCCAGTACAGTACAGATTCAGCACTCCAGTACAGTATAAACACAGCACTCCAGTGCCATATGAACACAGCACTACAGTACAGTACAAACCCAAAAACTCCGGCAGAGAACAAACACAGCACTCCAATACAGAACAAACACAACACACCAGCACAGTACAAACCCAGCACTCCAGTACAGTGCAGATTCTGCACTCCAGTACCGTATAAATACAGTACTCCAGTACAGTACAAACACAGCACTCCAGTACAGTACAAACACAGCACGTCAGTACAGTACAGATTCAGCACTCCAGTACAGTATAAACACAATACTCCAATACAGTATAAACACAGCACTCCAGTACAGTACAGATTCAGCACTCCAATACAGTACAAACACAGCTCTCCAGTACAGTTCAAACACAGCACTCCAGTACAGTACAAACACAGCATTCCAGTGGAATACAAACACAGCACTCCAGTACAGTACAGTTCAGACAACGCACTCCAGTACAACATAAACACAGCACTCCAGTACAATACTAACACAGCACTCCAGTTCAGTACAAACACAGCAATCCGGTACAGTACAAACACACCACTCCAGTACACTACAAACACTGCACTCCAGTACAGTACAAACACTGCACTCCGGTACAGTACAGATTCAGCACTCCAGTACAGTATAAACACAGCACTCCAGTACAGTACAAACACAGCACTCCGGTACAGTACAAACACACCACTCCAGTACAGTACAAACACTGCACTCCAGTACAGTACAGACACAGAACTCCAAAATAGAAGACACAGAACTCCTGTACAGTACAGATACAGCACTCCAGTAAACTACACTACAAACACAGTACTCCAGTACAGTACAAACAAAACACTCCAGTACAATACAAACACAGCACTCCAGTACAGTACACACACAGCACTCCAGTACAGTACAGTACAGACACAGCAGTCCAGTACAACATAAACACAGCACTCCAGTACAATACTAACACAGCACTCCAGTTCAGTACAAACACAGCACTCCGGTACAGTACAAACACACCACTCCAGTACAGTACAAACTCTGCACTCCAGTACAGTACAAACACTGCACTCCGGTACAGTACAGATTCAGCACTCCAAAATAGAAGACGCAGAACTCCAGTACAGTACCGATACAGGACTCCAGTAAAGTACAGTATAAACAAAGTACTCCAGTACAGTACGAAACAAAACACTCCAGTACAGTACAGACACAGCACTCCAGTACAGTAGAAACTGCACTTCAGTACAGTACAAGCACAGCACTCCAGTATGGTAGAAACACAGCACTCCAGTACAGTATTGACACAGCACTCCAGTACAGTAAAGACACAGTGCTCCAGTACAGTACAGACACAGCACTCCAGTACAATACAAACACAGCACTCCAGTACAGTACACACACAGCACTCCAGTACAGTACAGTACAGACACAGCAGTCCAGTACAACATAAACACAGCACTCCAGTACAATACTAACACAGCACTCCAGTTCAGTACAAACACAGCACTCCAGTACAGTACAAACACACCACTCCAGTACAGTACAAACACAGCACTCCAGTACAGTACAGTACAGACACAGCAGTCCAGTACAACATAAACACAGCACTCCAGTACAATACTAACACAGCACTCCAGTTCAGTACAAACACAGCACTCCAGTACAGTACAAACACACCACTCCAGTACAGTACAAACACTGCACTCCAGTACAGTATTGACACAGCACTCCAGTACAGTAAAGACACAGTGCTCCAGTACAGTACAGACACAGCACTCCAGTACAATACAAACACAGCACTCCAGTACAGTACACACACAGCACTCCAGTACAGTACAGTACAGACACAGCAGTCCAGTACAACATAAACACAGCACTCCAGTACAATACTAACACAGCACTCCAGTTCAGTACAAACACAGCACTCCAGTACAGTACAAACACACCACTCCAGTACAGTACAAACACTGCACTCCTGTACAGTACAAACACTGCACTCCGGTACAGTACAGATTCAGCACTCCAGTACAGTATAAACACAGCACTAAAGTACAGTACAAAGACAGCACTCCGGTACAGTACAAACACTCCACTCCAGTACAGTACAAACACTGCACTCCAGTACAGTACAGACACAGAACTCCAAAATAGAAGACACAGAACTCCTATACAGTACAGATACAGCACTCCAGTAAACTACACTACAAACACAGTACTCCAGTACAGTACAAACAAAACACTCCAGTACAATACAAACACAGCACTCCAGTACAGTACACACACAGCACTCCAGTACAGTACAGTACAGACACAGCAGTCCAGTACAAAATAAACACAGCACTCCAGTACAATACTAACACAGCACTCCAGTTCAGTACAAACACAGCACTCCGGTACAGTACAAACACACCACTCCAGTACAGTACAAACACTGCACTCCAGTACAGTACAAACACTGCACTCCGGTACAGTACAGATTCAGCACTCCAGTACAGTATAAACACAGCACTCCAGTACATTACAAACACAGCACTCCGGTACAGTACAAACACACCACTCCAGTACAGTACAAACACTGCACTCCAGTACAGTACAGACACAGAACTCCAAAATAGAAGACACAGAACTCCAGTACAGTACAGATACAGCACTAAAGTAAACTACAGTACAAACACAGTACTCCAGTACAGTACAGTACAGACACAGCAGTCCAGTACAATATAAACACAGCACTCCAGTACAATACTAACACAGCACTCCAGTTCAGTACAAACACAGCACTCCGGTACAGTACAAACACACCACTCCAGTACAGTACAAACACTGCACTCCAGTACAGTACAAACACTGCACTCCGGTACAGTACAGATTCAGCACTCCAGTACAGTATAAACACAGCACTCCAGTACAGTACAAACACAGCACACCGGTACAGTACAAACACACCACTCCAGTACAGTACAAACACTGCACTCCAGTACAGTACAGGCACAGAACTCCAAAATAGAAGACACAGAACTCCAGTACAGTACAAACACAGCACTCCAGTACAGTAAAGACACAGTGCTCCAGTACAGTACAAACACTGCACTCCAGTACAGTACAGACACAGAACTCCAAAATCGAAGACACAGAACTCCTGTACAGTACAGATACAGCACTCCAGTAAACTACACTACAAACACAGTACTCCAGTACAGTACAAACAAAACACTCCAGTACAATACAAACACAGCACTCCAGTACAGTACACACACAGCACTCCAGTACAGTACAGTACAGACACAGCAGTCCAGTACAACATAAACACAGCACTCCAGTACAATACTAACACAGCACTCCAGTTCAGTACAAACACAGCACTCCGGTACAGTACAAACACACCACTCCAGTACAGTACAAACTCTGCACTCCAGTACAGTACAAACACTGCACTCCGGTACAGTACAGATTCAGCACTCCAAAATAGAAGACGCAGAACTCCAGTACAGTACCGATACAGGACTCCAGTAAAGTACAGTATAAACAAAGTACTCCAGTACAGTACGAAACAAAACACTCCAGTACAGTACAGACACAGCACTCCAGTACAGTAGAAACTGCACTTCAGTACAGTACAAGCACAGCACTCCAGTATGGTAGAAACACAGCACTCCAGTACAGTATTGACACAGCACTCCAGTACAGTAAAGACACAGTGCTCCAGTACAGTACAGACACAGCACTCCAGTACAATACAAACACAGCACTCCAGTACAGTACACACACAGCACTCCAGTACAGTACAGTACAGACACAGCAGTCCAGTACAACATAAACACAGCACTCCAGTACAATACTAACACAGCACTCCAGTTCAGTACAAACACAGCACTCCAGTACAGTACAAACACACCACTCCAGTACAGTACAAACACAGCACTCCAGTACAGTACAGTACAGACACAGCAGTCCAGTACAACATAAACACAGCACTCCAGTACAATACTAATACAGCACTCCAGTTCAGTACAAACACAGCACTCCAGTACAGTACAAACACACCACTCCAGTACAGTACAAACACTGCACTCCAGTACAGTATTGACACAGCACTCCAGTACAGTAAAGACACAGTGCTCCAGTACAGTACAGACACAGTACTCCAGTACAATACAAACACAGCACTCCAGTACAGTACACACACAGCACTCCAGTACAGTACAGTACAGACACAGCAGTCCAGTACAACATAAACACAGCACTCCAGTACAATACTAACACAGCACTCCAGTTCAGTACAAACACAGCACTCCAGTAGTACAAACACACCACTCCAGTACAGTACAAACACTGCACTCCTGTACAGTACAAACACTGCACTCCGGTACAGTACAGATTCAGCACTCCAGTACAGTATAAACACAGCACTCCAGTACAGTACAAAGACAGCACTCCGGTACAGTACTAACACACCACTCCAGTACAGTACAAACACTGCACTCCAGTACAGTACAGACACAGAACTCCAAAATAGAAGACACAGAACTCCTATACAGTACAGATACAGCACTCCAGTAAACTACACTACAAACACAGTACTCCAGTACAGTACAAACAAAACACTCCAGTACAAAACAAACACAGCACTCCAGTACAGTACACAAACAGCACTCCAGTTCAGTACAGTACAGACACAGCAGTCCAGTACAACATAAACACAGCACTCCAGTACAATACTAACACAGCACTCCAGTTCAGTACAAACACAGCACTCCGGTACAGTACAAACACACCACTCCAGTACAGTACAAACACTGCACTCCAGTACAGTACAAACACTGCACTCCGGTACAGTACAGATTCAGCACTCCAGTACAGTATAAACACAGCACTCCAGTACATTACAAACACAGCACTCCGGTACAGTACAAACACACCACTCCAGTACAGTACAAACACTGCACTCCAGTACAGTACAGACACAGAACTCCAAAATAGAAGACACAGAACTCCAGTACAGTACAGATACAGCACTAAAGTAAACTACAGTACAAACACAGTACTCCAGTACAGTACAGTACAGACACAGCAGTCCAGTACAATATAAACACAGCACTCCAGTACAATACTAACACAGCACTCCAGTACAGTACAAACACAGCACTCCAGTACAGTAAAAACACAGCTCTCCAATACAGTACAAGCACTGCACTCCGGTACAGTACAGATTCAGCACTCCAGTACAGTATAAACACAGCACTCCAGTACAGTACAAACACAGCACTCCGGTACAGTACAAACACACCACTCCAGTACAGTACAAACACTGCACTCCAGTACAGTACAAACACTGCACTCCGGTACAGTACAGATTCAGCACTCCAGTACAGTATAAACACAGCACTCCAGTACAGTACAAACACAGCACACCGGTACAGTACAAACACACCACTCCAGTACAGTACAAACACTGCACTCCAGTACAGTACAGGCACAGAACTCCAAAATAGAAGACACAGAACTCCAGTACAGTACAAACACAGCACTCCAGTACAGTAAAGACACAGTGCTCCAGTACAGTACAGACACAGCACTCCAGTACAGTACAAACACAGCACTCCAGCACAGTACAAACACAGCACTCTAGTACAGTACAAACACAGCACTCCAGTACAGTACAGATTCAGCACTCCAGTACAGTATAAACACAGCACTCCAGTACAGTACAAACTCAGCACTCCAGTACAGTACAAACACAGCTCTCCAATACAGTTCAAACACAGCACTCCAGTACAGTACAGGCACACCACTCCAGTAAAATACAGACACAGCACTCCAGAACAGTCCAGATACAGAACTCCAAAATAGAAGACACAGAACTCCAGTACAGTACAAACACAGCACTCCAGTACAGTATAAACTCAGCCCTCCAGTACAGTACAAACACAACACTCCAGTACAGTACAAATGCAGAACTCCAGTGCAGTACAAGCACAGCACTCTAGTACAGTACAAACACAGCACTCCAGTACAGTACAGATTCAGCACTCCAGTACAGTATAAACACAGCACTCCAGTACAGTACAAACTCAGCACTCCAGTACAGTACTGACACAGCACTCCAGTACAGTAAAGACACAGTGCTCCAGTACAGTACAGACACAGCACTCCAGTACAGTACACATACAGCACTCCAGTACAGAACAGTACAGACACAGCAGTCCAGTACAACATAAACACAGCACTCCAGTACGATACTAACACAGCACACCAGTTCAGTACAGACACAGCACTCCAGTACAGTACAAACACAGCACTCCAGTACAGTAAAAACACAGCTCTCCAATACAGTACAAGCACTGCACTCCGGTACAGTACAGATTCAGCACTCCAGTAAACCACAGTACAAACACAGTACTCCAGTATAGTACAAACAAAACACTCCAGTACAGTACAGACACTGCACTCCAGTTGAGTACAAATGCAGCACTTCAGTACAGTACAGACACAGCACTCCAGTACAGTAGAAACTGCACTTCAGTACAGTACAAGCACAGCACTCCAGTATGGTACAAACACAGCACTCCAGTACAGTACTGACACAGCACTCCAGTACAATACATACACAGCACTCCACTACAGTACACACACAGCACTCCAGTACAGTACAGACACAGCACTCCAGTACAGTACAGACACAGCACTCCTGTACAGTACAAACACAGCATTCCAGTACAGTACAGACACAGCTCTCCAATACAGTACAAGCACAGCACTCCAGTACAGTACAAATGCAGAACTCCAGTACAGTATAAACACAGCACTCCAGTACAGTACAAACTCAGCACTCCAGTACAGTACAAACACAGCTCTCCAATACAGTTCAAACACAGCACTCCAGTACAGTACAAGCACACCACTCCAGTAAAATACAGACACAGCACTCCAGAACAGTCCAGATACAGAACTCCAAAATAGAAGACACAGAACTCCAGTACAGTACAAACACAACACTCCAGTACAGTACAAACACAGCACTCCAGTACAGTACAGATTCAGCACTCCAGTACAGTATAAACACAGCACTCCAGTGCCGTATAAACACAGCACTACAGAACAGTACAAACCCAAAAACTCCGGTAGAGAACAAACACTGCACTCCAATACGGAACAAACACAACACTCCAGCACATTTCAAACCCAGCACTCCAGTACAGTGCAGATTCTGCACTACAGTACAGTATAAATACAGTACTCCAGTACAGTAGAAACACAGCACGTCAGTACAGTACAAACACTACAGTACAGTACAAACACAGCATTCCAGTATAATACAAACACAGCATTACAGTACAATACAAACACAGCACTCAAGTACAGTACAAACACAGCTCTCCAGTACAGTACAAATGCAGAACTCCAGTACAGTACAAACACAGCACTCCAGTACAGTACAGATTCAGCACTCCAGTACAGTATAAACACAGCACTCCAGTACAGTACAAACTCAGCACTCCAGTACAGTACAAACACAGCTCTCCAATACAGTTCAAACACAGCACTCCAGTACAGTACAGGCACACCACTCCAGTAAAATACAGACACAGCACTCCAGTACAGTACACACACAGCACTCCAGTACAGTACAAATGCAGAACTCCAGTACAGTACAAACACAGCACTCCAGTACAGTACAAACTCAACCCTCCAGTACAGTACAAACACAACACTCCAGTACAGTACAAATGCAGAACTCCAGTGCAGTACAAGCACAGCACTCTAGTACAGTACAAACACAGCACTCCTGTACAGTACAGATTCAGCACTCCAGTACAGTATAAAGACAGCACTCCAGTATAGTACAAACTCAGCACTCCAGTACAGTACTGACACAGCACTCCAGTACAGTAAAGACACAGTGCTCCAGTACAGTACAGACACAGCACTCCAGTACAGTACACATACAGCACTCCAGTACAGTACAGTACAGTACAGACACAGCAGTCCAGTACAACATAAACACAGCACTCCAGTACGATACTAACACAGCACACCAGTTCAGTACAGACACAGCACTCCAGTACAGTACAAACACAGCACTCCAGTACAGTACACATACAGCACTCCAGTACAGTACAGTACAGTACAGACACAGCAGTCCAGTACAACATAAACACAGCACTCCAGTACGATACTAACACAGCACACCAGTTCAGTACAGACACAGCACTCCAGTACAGTACAAACACAGCACTCCAGTACAGTAAAAACACAGCTCTCCAATACAGTACAAGCACTGCACTCCGGTACAGTACAGATTCAGCACTCCAGTAAACTACAGTACAAACACAGTACTCCAGTATAGTACAGACACTGCACTCCAGTTGAGTACAAATGCAGCACTTCAGTACAGTACAGACACAGCACTCCAGTACAGTAGAAACTGCACTTCAGTACAGTACAAGCACAGCACTCCAGTATGGTACAAACACAGCACTCCAGTACAGTACTGACACAGCACTCCAGTACAATACATACACAGCACTCCACTACAGTACACACACAGCACTCCAGTACAGTAAAGACACAGCACTCCAGTACAGTACAGACACAGCACTCCTGTACAGTACAAACACAGCATTCCAGTACAGTACAGACACAGCTCTCCAATACAGTACAAGCACAGCACTCCAGTACAGTACAAATGCAGAACTCCAGTACAGTATAAACACAGCACTCCAGAACAGTACAAACTCAGCACTCCAGTACAGTACAAACACAGCTCTCCAATACAGTTCAAACACAGCACTCCAGTACAGTACAGGCACACCACTCCAGTAAAATACAGACACAGCACTCCAGAAAAGTCCAGATACAGAACTCCAAAATAGAAGACACAGAACTCCAGTACAGTACAAACACAACACTCCAGTACAGTACAAACACAGCACTCCAGTACAGTACAGATTCAGCACTCCAGTACAGTATAAACACAGCACTCCAGTGCCGTATAAACACAGCACTACAGAACAGTACAAACCCAAAAACTCCGGTAGAGAACAAACACTGCACCCCAATACGGAACAAACACAACACTCCAGCACATTTCAAACCCAGCACTCCAGTACAGTGCGGATTCTGCACTACAGTACAGTATAAATACAGTACTCCAGTACAGTAGAAACACAGCACGTCAGTACAGTACAAACACTACAGTACAGTACAAACACAGCATTCCAGTATAATACAAACACAGCATTACAGTACAATACAAACACAGCACTCAAGTACAGTACAAACACAGCTCTCCAGTACAGTACAAATGCAGAACTCCAGTACAGTACAAACACAGCACTCCAGTACAGTACAGATTCAGCACTCCAGTACAGTATAAACACAGCACTCCAGTACAGTACAAACTCAGCACTCCAGTACAGTACAAACACAGCTCTCCAATACAGTTCAAACACAGCACTCCAGTACAGTACAGGCACACCACTCCAGTAAAATAGAGACACAGCACTCCAGTACAGTACACACACAGCACTCCAGTACAGTACAATACAGACACAGCAGTCCAGTATAACATAAACACAGCACTCCAGTTCAGTAAAGACACAGTACTCCAGTACAGTAAAAACACAGCACTCCTGTACAGTACAGACACAGCACTCCAGTACAGTACAGACACAGCACTCCTGTACAGTAAAGACACAGCACTCCAGTACAGTACAGACACGGCACTCCTGTACAGTACAAACACAGCTCTCCAATACAGTACAAGCACAGCACTCCAGTACAGTACAAATGCAGAACTCCAGTACAGTACAAACACAGCACTCCAGTACAGTAGAAACTGCACTTCAGTAGAGTACAAGCACAGCACTCCAGTATGGTAGAAACACAGCACTCCAATACAGTACTGACACAGCACTCCAGTACAGTAAAGACACAGTGCTCCAGTACAGTACAGACACAGAACTCCAGTACAGTACAAACACAACACTCCAGTACAGTACAGACACAGCAATCCTGTACAGTACAGATTCAGCACTCCAGTACAGTATAAACACAGCACTCCAGTACAGTACAAACTCAGCATTCCAGTACAGTACAGACACAGCTCTCAAATACAGTACAAGCACAGCACTCCAGTACAGTACAAATGCAGAACTCCAGTACAGTATAAACACAGCACTCCAGAACAGTACAAACTCAGCACTCCAGTACAGTACAAACACAGCTCTCCAATACAGTTCAAACACAGCACTCCAGTACAGTACAGGCACACCACTCCAGTAAAATACAGACACAGCACTCCAGAACAGTCCAGATACAGAACTCCAAAATAGAAGACACAGAACTCCAGTACAGTACAAACACAACACTCCAGAACAGTACAAACACAGCACTCCAGTACAGTACAGATTCAGCACTCCAGTACAGTATAAACACAGCAATCCAGTGCCGTATAAACACAGCACTACAGAACAGTACAAACCCAAAAACTCCGGTAGAGAACAAACACTGCACTCCAATACGGAACAAACACAACACTCCAGCACATTTCAAACCCAGCACTCCAGTACAGTGCAGATTCTGCACTACAGTACAGTATAAATACAGTACTCCAGTACAGTAGAAACACAGCACGTCAGTACAGTACAAACACTACAGTACAGTACAAACACAGCATTCCAGTATAATACAAACACAGCATTACAGTACAATACAAACACAGCACTCAAGTACAGTACAAACACAGCTCTCCAGTACAGTACAAATGCAGAACTCCAGTACAGTACAAACACAGCACTCCAGTACAGTACAGATTCAGCACTCCAGTACAGTATAAACACAGCACTCCAGTACAGTACAAACTCAGCACTCCAGTACAGTACAAACACAGCTCTCCAATACAGTTCAAACACAGCACTCCAGTACAGTACAGGCACACCACTCCAGTAAAATAGAGACACAGCACTCCAGTACAGTACACACACAGCACTCCAGTACAGTACAATACAGACACAGCAGTCCAGTATAACATAAACACAGCACTCCAGTTCAGTAAAGACACAGTACTCCAGTACAGTAAAAACACAGCACTCCTGTACAGTACAGACACAGCACTCCAGTACAGTACAGACACAGCACTCCTGTACAGTAAAGACACAGCACTCCAGTACAGTACAGACACGGCACTCCTGTACAGTACAAACACAGCTCTCCAATACAGTACAAGCACAGCACTCCAGTACAGTACAAATGCAGAACTCCAGTACAGTACAAACACGGCAATCCAGTACAGTAGAAACTGCACTTCAGTAGAGTACAAGCACAGCACTCCAGTATGGTAGAAACACAGCACTCCAATACAGTACTGACACAGCACTCCAGTACAGTAAAGACACAGTGCTCCAGTACAGTACAGACACAGCACTCCAGTACAGTACAAACACAACACTCCAGTACAGTACAGACACAGAACTCCAAAATAGAAGACGCAGAACTCCAGTACAGTACAGATACAGCACTCCAGTAAAGTACAGTACAAACACAGTTCTCCAGTACAGTAGAAACAAAACACTCGTACAGTACAGACACAGCACTCCAGTTGAGTACAAATGCAGCACTCCAGTACAGTACAGACACAGCACTCCAGTACAGTAGAAACTGCACTTCAGTACAGTACAAGCACAGCACTCCAGTATGGTAGAAACACAGCACTCCAGTACAGTAAAGACACAGTGCTCCAGTACAGTACAGACACAGCACTCCAGTACAGTACAAACACAGCACTCCAGTACAGTACAGGCACACCACTCCAGTAAAATACAGACACAGCACTCCAGAACAGTCCAGATACAGAACTCCAAAATAGAAGACACAGAACTCCGGTACAGTACAAACACAACACTCCAGTACAGTACAAACACAGCACTCCAGTACAGTATAAACACAGCACTCCAGTGCCGTATAAACACAGCACTACAGAACAGTACAAACCCAAAAACTCCGGTAGAGAACAAACACTGCACTCCAATACGGAACAAACACAACACTCCAGCACATTTCAAACCCAGCACTCCAGTACAGTGCAGATTCTGCACTACAGTACAGTATAAATACAGTACTCCAGTACAGTAGAAACACAGCACGTCAGTACAGTACAAACACTACAGTACAGTACAAACACAGCATTCCAGTATAATACAAACACAGCATTACAGTACAATACAAACACAGCACTCAAGTACAGTACAAACACAGCTCTCCAGTACAGTACAAATGCAGAACTCCAGTACAGTACAAACACAGCACTCCAGTACAGTACAGATTCAGCACTCCAGTACAGTATAAACACAGCACTCCAGTACAGTACAAACTCAGCACTCCAGTACAGTACAAACACAGCTCTCCAATACAGTTCAAACACAGCACTCCAGTACAGTACAGGCACACCACTCCAGTAAAATACAGTCACAGCACTCCAGTACAGTACACACACAGCACTCCAGTACAGTACAATACAGACACAGCAGTCCAGTATAACATAAACACAGCACTCCAGTTGAGTAAAGACACAGTACTCCAGTACAGTAAAAACACAGCACTCCTGTACAGTACAGACACAGCACTCCAGTACAGTACAGACACAGCACTCCAGTACAGTACAGACACGGCACTCCTGTACAGTACAAACACAGCTCTCCAATACAGTACAAGCACAGCACTCCAGTACAGTACAAATGCAGCACTCCAGTACAGTACAAACACAGCAATCCAGTACAGTAGAAACTGCACTTCAGTAGAGTACAAGCACAGCACTCCAGTATGGTAGAAACACAGCACTCCAATACAGTACTGACACAGCACTCCAGTACAGTAAAGACACAGTGCTCCAGTACAGAACAGACACAGCACTCCAGTACAGTACGGACACAGCACTCCAGTAAAGTACAGTACAAACACAGTTCTCCAGTACAGTACAAACAAAACACTCCAGTACAGTACAGACACAGCATTCCAGTTGAGTACAAATGCAGCACTCCAGTACAGTACAGACACAGCACTCCAGTACAGTAGAAACTGCACTTCAGTACAGTACAAGCACAGCACTCCAGTATGGTAGAAACACAGCACTCCAGTACAGTACAAACACAGCACTCCAGTACAGTATAAACACAGCACTCCAGTGCCGTATAAACACAGCACTACAGAACAGTACAAACCCAAAAACTCCGGTAGAGAACAAACACTGCACTCCAATACGGAACAAACACAACACTCCAGCACATTTCAAACCCAGCACTCCAGTACAGTGCAGATTCTGCACTGCAGTACAGTATAAATACAGTACTCCAGTACAGTAGAAACACAGCACGTCAGTACAGTACAAACACTACAGTACAGTACAAACACAGCATTCCAGTATAATACAAACACAGCATTACAGTACAATACAAACACAGCACTCAAGTACAGTACAAACACAACTCTCCAGTACAGTACAAATGCAGAACTCCAGTACAGTACAAACACAGCACTCCAGTACAGTACAGATTCAGCACTCCAGTACAGTATAAACACAGCACTCCAGTACAGTACAAACTCAGCACTCCAGTACAGTACAAACACAGCTCTCCAATACAGTTCAAACACAGCACTCCAGTACAGTACAGGCACACCACTCCAGTAAAATACAGACACAGCACTCCAGTACAGTACACACACAGCACTCCAGTACAGTACAATACAGACACAGCAGTCCAGTATAACATAAACACAGCACTCCAGTTCAGTAAAGACACAGTACTCCAGTACAGTAAAAACACAGCACTCCTGTACAGTACAGACACAGCACTCCAGTACAGTACAGACACAGCACTCCAGTACAGTACAGACACGGCACTCCTGTACAGTACAAACACAGCTCTCCAATACAGTACAAGCACAGCAGTCCAGTACAGTACAAATGCAGAACTCCAGTACAGTACAAACACAGCACTCCAGTACAGTAGAAACTGCACTTCAGTAGAGTACAAGCACAGCACTCCAGTATGGTAGAAACACAGCACTCCAATACAGTACTGACACAGCACTCCAGTACAGTAAAGACACAGTGCTCCAGTACAGTACAGACACAGCACTCCAGTACAGTACAGACACAGCACTCCAGTACAGTACAGACACAGAACTCCAAAATAGAAGACGCAGAACTCCAGTACAGTACAGATACAGCACTCCAGTAAAGTACAGTACAAACACAGTTCTCCAGTACAGTACAAACAAAACACTCCAGTACAGTACAGACACAGCACTCCAGTTGAGTACAAATGCAGCACTCCAGTACAGTACAGACACAGCACTCCAGTACAGTAGAAACTGCACTTCAGTACAGTACAAGCACAGCACTCCAGTATGGTAGAAACACAGCACTCCAGTACAGTACTGACACAGCACTCCAGTACAGTAAAGACACAGTGCTCCAGTAAAGTACAGACACAGCACTCCAGTACAGAACAAACACAGCACTCCAGTACAGTACAGACACAGAACTCCAAAATAGAAGATGTAGAACTCCAGTACAGTACAGATACAGCACTCCAGTAAAGTACAGTACAAACACAGTTCTACAGTACAGTACAAAAAAAACACTCCAGTACAGTACAGACACAGGACTCCAGTTCAGTACAAATGCAGCACTCCAGTACAGTACAGACACAGCACTCCAGTACAGTAGAAACTGCACTTCAGTACAGTACAAGCACAGCACTCCAGTATGGTAGAAACACAGCACTCCAGTACAGTACTGACACAGCACTCCAGTACAGTAAAGACACAGTGCTCCAGTACAGTACAGACACAGCACTCCAGTACAATACAAACACAGCACTCCAGTACAGTACACACACAGCACTCCAGTACAGTACAGTACAGACACAGCAGTCCAGTACAACATAAACACAGCACTCCAGTACAATACTAACACAGCACTCCAGTTCAGTACAGACACAGCACTCCAGTACAGTACAAACACAGCACTCCAGTACAGTAAAAACACAGCTCTCCAATACAGTACAAGCACTGCACTCCGGTACAGTACAGATTCAGCACTCCAGTACAGTATAAACACAGCACTCCGGTACAGTACAAACACACCACTCCAGTACAGTACAAACACAGCACTCTAGTACAGTACAGACACAGAACTCCAAAATAGAAGACACAGAACTCCAGTACAGTACACACACAGCACTCCAGTACAGTACAAGCACTGCACTCCGGTACAGAACAGATTCAGCACTCCAGTACAGTATAAACACAGCACTCCAGTACAGTACAAACACAGGACTCCGGTACAGTACAAACACACCACTCCAGTACAGTACAAACACAGCACTCCAGTACAGTACAGACACAGAACTCCAAAATAGAAGACACAGAACTCCAGTACAGTACAGATACAACACTGCAGTAAAGTACAGTACAAACACAGTACTCCAGTATAGTACAAACAAAACACTCCAGTACAGTACAGACACTGCACTCCAGTTGAGTACAAATGCAGCACTTCAGTACAGTACAGACACAGCACTCCAGTACAGTAGAAACTGCACTTCAGTACAGTACAAGCACAGCACTCCAGTACAGTACTGACACAGCACTCCAGTACAATACATACACAGCACTCCAGTACAGTACACACACAGCACTCCAGTACAGTACAGTACAGACACAGCAGTCCAGTATAACATAAACACAGCACTCCAGTTCAGTACAGACACAGCATTCCAGTACAGTAAAAACACAGCACTCCTGTACAGTACAGACACAGCACTCCAGTACAGTAGAAACTGCACTTCAGTACAGTACAAGCACAGCACTCCAGTATGGTACAAACACAGCACTCCAGTACAGTACTGACACAGCACTCCAGTACAATACATACACTGCACTCCAGTACAGTACACACACAGCACTCCAGTACAGTACAGTACAGACACAGCAGTCCAGTATAACATAAACACAGCACTCCAGTTCAGTACAGACACAGCACTCCAGTACAGTAAAGCACAGCACGACTGTACAGTACAGACACAGCACTCCAATACAGTACAGACACAGCACTCCTGTACAGTACAAACACAGCATTCCAGTACAGTACAGACACAGCTCTCCAATACAGTACAAGCACAGCACTCCAGTACAGTACAAATGCAGAACTCCAGTACAGTACAAACACAGCACTCCAGTACAGTACAAACTCAGCACTCCAGTACAGTATAAACACAACACTCCAGTACAGTACAAATGCAGAACTCCAGTACAGTACAAACACAGCACTCCATTACAGTAAAAACACACCACTCCAGTACAGTACAGACACAGAACTCCAGTACAGTACAAACACAGCTCTCCAATACAGTACAAACACAGCACTCCAGTAGAGTACAAACACAGCACTCCTGTGCAGTACAAACACACCACTCCAGTACAGTAAAAACACAGCTCTCCAATACAGTACAAACACAGCACTCCAGTACAGTACAGACAAAGAACTCCAAAATAGAAGACGCAGAACTCCAGTACAGTACAGAAACAGGACTCCAGTAAAGTACAGTAAAAACACAGTTCTCCAGTACAGTACAAACAAAACACTCCAGTACAGTACAGACACAGCCCTCCAGTTGAGTACAAATGCAGCACTCCAGTACAGTACTGACACAGCACTCCAGTACAGTAAAGACACAGTGCTCCAGTACAGTACAGAAACAGCACTCCAGTACAATACAAACACAGCACTCCAGTACAGTACACACACAGCACTCCAGTACAGTACAGTACAGACACAGCAGTCCAGTACAACATAAACACAGCACTCCAGTACGATACTAACACAGCACTCCAGTTCAGTACAGACACAGCACTCCAGTACAGTACAAACACAGCACTCCAGTACAGTAAAAACACAGCTCTCCAATACAGTACAAGCACTGCACTCCGGTACAGTACAGATTCAGCACTCCAGTACAGTATAAACACAGCACTCCAGTACAGTACAAACACAGCACTCCGGTACAGTACAAACACACCACTCCAGTACAGTACAAACACAGCACTCCAGTACAGTACAGACACAGAACTCCAAAATAGAAGACACAGAACTCCAGTACAGTACAGATACAACACTCCAGTAAACTACAGTACAAACACAGTACTCCAGTATAGTACAAACAAAACACTCCAGTACAGTACAGACACTGCACTCCAGTTCAGTACAAATGCAGCACTCCAGTACAGTACAGACACAGCACTCCAGTACAGTAGAAACTGCACTTCAGTACAGTACAAGCACAGCACTCCAGTATGGTACAAACACAGCACTCCAGTACAGTACTGACAGAGCACTCCAGTACAATACATACACAGCACTCCAGTACAGTACACACACAGCACTCCAGTACAGTAAAAACACAGCACTCCTGTACAGTACAGACACAGCACTCCAGTACAGTACAGACACAGCACTCCTGTACAGTACAAACACAGCATTCCAGTACAGTACAGACACTGCTCTCCAATACAGTACAAGCACAGCACTCCAGTACAGTACAAATGCAGAACTCCAGTACAGTACAAACTCAGCCCTCCAGTTCAGTACAAACACAACACTCCAGTACAGTACAAATGCAGAACTCCAGTGCAGTACAAACACAGCACTCTAGTACAGTACAAACACAGCACTCCAGTACAGTACAGATTCAGCACTCCAGTACAGTATAAACACAGCACTCCAGTACAGTACAAACTCAGCACTCCAGTACAGTACTGACACAGCACTCCAGTACAGTAAAGACACAGTGCTCCAGTACAGTACAGACACAGCACTCCAGTACAACATAAACACAGCACTCCAGTACGATACTAACACAGCACACCAGTTCAGTACAGACACAGCTCTCCAATACAGTACAAGCACTGCACTCCGGTACAGTACAGATTCAGCACTCCAGTAAACTACAGTACAAACACAGTACACCAGTATAGTACAAAAAAAACACTCCAGTACAGTACAGACACTGCACTCCAGTTGAGTACAGACACAGCACTCCTGTACAGTACAAACACAGCATTCCAGTACAGTACAGACACAGCTCTCCAATACAGTACAAGCACAGCACTCCAGTACAGTAGAAATGCAGAACTCCAGTACAGTATAAACACAGCACTCCTGTACAGTACAAACTCAGCACTCCAGTACAGTACAAACACAGCTCTCCAATACAGTTCAAACACAGCACTCCAGTACAGTACAAGCACACCACTCCAGTAAAATACAGACACAGCACTCCAGAACAGTCCAGATACAGAACTCCAAAATAGAAGACACAGAACTCCAGTACAGTACAAACACAGCACTCCAGTACAGTACAGATTCAGCACTCCAGTACAGTATAAACACAGCACTCCAGTGCCGTATAAACACAGCACTACAGAACAGTACAAACCCAAAAACTCCGGTAGAGAACAAACACTGCACTCCAATACGGAACAAACACAACACTCCAGCACATTTCAAACCCAGTACTCCAGTACAGTGCAGATTCAGCACTCCAGTACAGTATAAACACAGCACTCCAGTAGAGTACAAACACAGCACTCCGGTACAGTACAAACACACCACTCCAGTACAGTACAAACACAGCACTCCAGTACAGTACAGACACAGAACTCCAAAATAGAAGACACAGAACTCCAGTACAGTACAGATACAACACTCCAGTAAACTACAGTACAAACACAGTACTCCAGTATAGTACAAACAAAACACTCCAGTACAGTACAGACACTGCACTCCAGTTCAGTACAAATGCAGCACTCCAGTACAGTACAGACACAGCACTCCAGTACAGTAGAAACTGCACCTCAGTACAGTACAAGCACAGCACTCCAGTATGGTACAAACACAGCACTCCAGTACAGTACTGACACAGCACTCCAATACAATACATACACAGCACTCCAGTACAGTAAAAACACAGCACTCCTGTACAGTACAGACACAGCACTCCAGTACTGTACAGACACAGCACTCCTGTACAGTACAAACACAGCATTCCAGTACAGTACAGGCACAGCTCTCCAATACAGTACAAGCACAGCACTCCAGTACAGTACAGACACAGAACTCCAAAATAGAAGACGCAGAACTCCAGTACAGTACAGATACAGGACTCCAGTAAAGTACAGAAAAAACACAGTTCTCCAGTACAGTACAAACAAAACACTCCAGTACAGTACAGACACAGCACTCCAGTTGAGTACAAATGCAGCACTCCAGTACAGTACAGACACAGCACTCCAGTACAGTAGAAACTGCACTTCAGTACAGTACAAGCACAGCACTCCAGTATGGTAGAAACACAGCACTCCAGTACAGTACTGACACAGCACTCCAGTACAGTAAAGACACAGTGCTCCAGTACAGTACAGACACAGCACTCCAGTACAATACAAACACAGCACTCCAGTACAGTACACACACAGCACTCCAGTACAGTACAGTACAGACACAGCAGTCCAGTACAACATAAACACAGCACTCCAGTACGATACTAACACAGCACTCCAGTTCAGTACAGACACAGCACTCCAGTACAGTACAAACACAGCACTCCAGTATAGTACAAACAAAACACTCCAGTACAGTACAGACACTGCACTCCAGTTCAGTACAAATGCAGCACTCCAGTACAGTACAGACACAGCACTCCAGTACAGTAGAAACTGCACGTCAGTACAGTACAAGCACAGCACTCCAGTATGGTACAAACACAGCACTCCAGTACAGTACTGACACAGCACTCCAGTACAATACATACACAGCACTCCAGTACAGTAAAAACACAGCACTCCTGTACAGTACAGACACAGCACTCCAGTACTGTACAGACACAGCACTCCTGTACAGTACAAACACAGCATTCCAGTACAGTACAGGCACAGCTCTCCAATACAGTACAAGCACAGCACTCCAGTACAGTACAGACACAGAACTCCAAAATAGAAGACGCAGAACTCCAGTACAGTACAGATACAGGACTCCAGTAAAGTACAGAAAAAACACAGTTCTCCAGTACAGTACAAACAAAACACTCCAGTACAGTACAGACACAGCACTCCAGTACAGTAGAAACTGCACTTCAGTACAGTACAAGCACAGCACTCCAGTATGGTAGAAACACAGCACTCCAGTACAGTACTGACACAGCACTCCAGTACAGTAAAGACACAGTGCTCCAGTACAGTACAGACACAGCACTCCAGTACAATACAAACACAGCACTCCAGTACAGTACACACACAGCACTCCAGTACAGTACAGTACAGACACAGCAGTCCAGTACAACATAAACACAGCACTCCAGTACGATACTAACACAGCACTCCAGTTCAGTACAGACACAGCACTCCAGTACAGTACAAACACAACACTCCAGTATAGTACAAGCATAACACTCCAGTACAGTACAGACACTGCACTCCAGTTCAGTACAAATGCAGCACTCCAGTACAGTACAGACACAGCACTCCAGTACAGTAGAAACTGCACCTCAGTACAGTACAAGCACAGCACTCCAGTATGGTACAAACACAGCACTCCAGTACAGTACTGACACAGCACTCCAGTACAATACATACACAGCACTCCAGTACAGTAAAAACACAGCACTCCTGTACAGTACAGACACAGCACTCCAGTACTGTACAGACACAGCACTCCTGTACAGTACAAACACAGCATTCCAGTACAGTACAGGCACAGCTCTCCAATACAGTACAAGCACAGCACTCCAGTACAGTACAGACACAGAACTCCAAAATAGAAGACGCAGAACTCCAGTACAGTACAGATACAGGACTCCAGTAAAGTACAGAAAAAACACAGTTCTCCAGTACAGTACAAACAAAACACTCCAGTACAGTACAGACACAGCACTCCAGTTGAGTACAAATGCAGCACTCCAGTACAGTACAGACACAGCACTCCAGTACAGTAGAAACTGCACTTCAGTACAGTACAAGCACAGCACTCCAGTATGGTAGAAACACAGCACTCCAGTACAGTACTGACACAGCACTCCAGTACAGTAAAGACACATTGCTCCAGTACAGTACAGACACAGCACTCCAGTACAATACAAACACAGCACTCCAGTACAGTACACACACAGCACTCCAGTACAGTACAGTACAGACACAGCAGTCCAGTACAACATAAACACAGCACTCCAGTACGATACTAACACAGCACTCCAGTTCAGTACAGACACAGCACTCCAGTACAGTACAAACACAGCACTCCAGTATAGTACAAACAAAACACTCAAGTACAGTACAGACACTGCACTCCAGTTCAGTACAAATGCAGCACTCCAGTACAGTACAGACACAGCACTCCAGTACAGTAGAAACTGCACCTCAGTACAGTACAAGCACAGCACTCCAGTATGGTACAAACACAGCACTCCAGTACAGTACTGACACAGCACTCCAGTACAATACATACACAGCACTCCAGTACAGTAAAAACACAGCACTCCTGTACAGTACAGACACAGCACTCCAGTACTGTACAGACACAGCACTCCTGTACAGTAAAAACACAGCATTCCAGTACAGTACAGGCACAGCTCTCCAATACAGTACAAGCACAGCACTCCAGTACAGTACAGACACAGAACTCCAAAATAGAAGACGCAGAACTCCAGTACAGTACAGATACAGGACTCCAGTAAAGTACAGAAAAAACACAGTTCTCCAGTACAGTACAAACAAAACACTCCAGTACAGTACAGACACAGCACTCCAGTACAGTAGAAACTGCACTTCAGTACAGTACAAGCACAGCACTCCAGTATGGTAGAAACACAGCACTCCAGTACAGTACTGACACAGCAGTCCAGTACAGTAAAGACACAGTGCTCCAGTACAGTACAGACACAGCACTCCAGTACAATACAAACACAGCACTCCAGTACAGTACACACACAGCACTCCAGTACAGTACAG